>NW_024097460.1:0-33174 GCF_016545835.1 Crotalus tigris
CCAGATGATGAAGGTGTCGTCTACGTATCTGAGCCAGAGTTTGGGTTTGTGATCCGATTTTTCTAGAGCTTGGGTTTCAAAATGTTCCATGTAGAGGTTTGCAATGACGGTGAGAGGGGTGATCCCATGGGTGCTCCTTCTGTTTGTTTGTAGTTTTGTCCGTTATAGATGAAGTATGTGTTGGATAGGCAGTGGTTGGTCAGATCTAAGATGTGTTTGGGGGGGTTATATTTGTTTTGAATAGCTGTCAAGGCTTCTTTGATAGGCACTTGGGTGAAGAGGGATATGGCACGCGTAAAGCGCAATCGTAGGGTCGCTGGGCTTGTAAGTTTTGTTTCTTTATGATCTCTAGAAACTGGAATGAGTTTTTTACGTGTGAGGTGATGGATTCTGCATAGGGCTGTAGTTGTTTGGCGAGAAATTTGGCTAGGTTTTGTAGAGGTGAGCCTATGGAGCTGACTATAGTCTGAGTGGGGTTCCTTCCTTATGTATCTTGGGGAGACCATAGAGTTTGGGGCATCTGGATGATTTCTCTCTGGGAATGATTCTTTGCTGGATCTCTTCGCTAATGGGGGAGGCTTTTATTTTGGATCTGGTGGTTTTTTTCCAGGTAGGTGGTGGGATCTGTATTTAGGGTTTTGTATGTGGAGTCTTGGAGTAGGTTGGTTAATTTGGTTTGGTAGTCAGATGTGTTCATAACCACCGTGGCGTTGCCCTTGTCTGCTGTTAGGATTATTATGCTGGTGTCTTCTTTCAGGTTACGTAGTGCTGTCTGTTCCTCTTTGGGTAAGTTGCTTTTGGGTGGCTTGCTGGTGCAGAGGATGTTGGTGATTTTGAGTCTGATTTTGTTAGCGTCATCGGGGTTGATTTGGGTCAGGCTGGTTTCAACTCCACATATAATGGTTTCAGTGGGGATGTGTTTGGGAGCGACTGCAAAGTTGAATCCTTTGGAACGGACATTGGTTTCGGCTTTGGTGAGGATCCTATCTGAGATGTTATGCACTGTTTGTTTCATGTGTGGCTGTGAGGGAGGAGGGGTTTGTTTCTGGCGTTCTTGTAGTCTTCGGAGTTTGTTGGTGTGTGTATCTGTCTTGAGGTGTCTGTGTTTCGGCTCTCCAGACGGCGAGTTGTTTGGATTTGTCCCAAAGTGCGGGGTGGATCTTGTTGCTGAGTTTGAGGTGGAGTGTGAGGAGATCTTTGTTAATTCAGTCTAGGAGGAATCTTTTTGTGTGGAGTTCATTTCTGATTAGGGCCAATTCTGTTCTTTTCAGGATCCGTTTGGTGGCTGCAGAGTTGGAGTTGAATTTCAGTTGGAAACATGTGGGGATTAGATTTTGATCTCGGCAGTTACGTAGGAATGCGAGGTCACATAAAATGGAAGCTCTTTGGACTTCAAGTTTTTCATCTGTCCTGGTCAGATGGTGGATTTCCTCCCCGTAGAGGTTCGATATTTGTTTTCTGAGGTTTTCGCGGGTATTTGTATATAGGTCTTTGGTTGTTCGGGGTTTCTCCCGCGTAAAATTGGAAGTGTCTTGGCAACGTTTCGACGAAGTCACATTCGTCATCTTCAGGCTGGTGTTTTTAGCTTCTTGCTTTGAGCAGCAATGTGTGGTTTTAGCTGTTTCTTCCTTTTAACTGCCAGTGAGGGTATGAACTGATTGGATCAGAATAGAACTTCACACAAAGATTCCTCCTAGACCGAATTACAAATGATCTCCTCACACTCCACCTCAAACTCAGCAACAGAATCCACCCCGCACTTTGGGACAAATCCAAACAACCTCGCCGTCTGGAGAAGCCGAACACAGACCACCCCCTCAAGACAGATACGACACACCAACAACTCCGAACTACAAGAAGCCAGAACAAACCCTCCTCCCTCACAGCACAGCCACCATGAAACAAAACATTGCATAACATACTCAGATAGGAATCCTCAACCAAAGCCGAAACCAATGTCCTTTCCAAGGATTCAACTTTGCAGTCGCTCCCAAACACATCCACACTGAAACCATTATATGTGAAGTTGAAACCAGCCTGACCAAAATCAACCCCGATGACGATAACAAAATCAGACTCAAAATCACCAACATCCTCTGCACCAGCAAGCCACCCAAAAGCAACTTACCCAAAGAGGAACAGACAGCACTAAGTAACCTGAAAGAAGACACCAGCATAATAATCCTACCAGCAGACAAGGGCAACGCCACGGTGGTTATGAACACATCTGACTACCAAACCAAATTAACCAACCTACTCCAAGACTCCACATACACACCCCTAAATACAGATCCCACCACCTACCTGGAAAAAACCACCCGAACCAAGATAAAAGCCTCCCCCATTAGCGAAGAGATCCAGCAAAGAATCATTCCCAGAGAGAAATCATCCAGATGCCCTAAACTCTATGGTCTCCCCAAGATACACAAAGAAGGAACCCCACTCAGACCTATAGTCAGCTCCATAGGCTCCCCTCTACAAAACCTAGCCAAATTTCTCGCCAAACAACTACAGCCCTATGCAGAATCCATCACCTCACACGTAAAAAACTCATTCCAGTTTATAGAGATCATAAAGAAACAAAGCTTACAGCCCAGCGACCTACTAGTGAGCTTCGATGTCATATCCCTCTTCACCCAAGTGCCTATCAAAGAAGCATTGACAGCTATTCAAAACAAATATAACCCCCCCAAACACATCTTAGATCTGACCAACCACTGCCTATCCAACACATACTTCATCTATAATGGACAAAAATACAAACAAACAGAAGGAGCACCATGGATTCCCCCTCTCACCTGGCCTTGCAACCTCTACATGGAACACTTTGAAACCCAAGCTCTAGAAAAATCTGATCACAAACCCAAACTCTGGCTCAGATACGTAGACGACACCTTCATAATCTGGCCACATGGTAAAGAAAAACTGGACAACTTCCTCACACACCTCAACAGCCTACACCCCAAAATACAGTTCACCATGGAAACAGAAGCTAACAACCAACTTCCCTTCCTGGATGTCTTAGTCTACAAGAAATCCAATGGCTCCTAGGACACACCATCTACCAGAAGAAAACACACACAAACTGCTATCTGCACACTCTCTCACACCACCACCCAGCACAGATCAACTCTGTAGCCAAGACACTCATCTCCAGAACAAAACGCTTAGCTGACGAACAACACCTAAAACCCGAACGACACACTCTCACCAATGTACTAACATCCAATGGATTCCATAGAACTAAGATTACAAACCTAATCCAAAAGAAACCCCACCAAATCCAAGACAAAGAACAGAAAAACGGCAAGCCTCCTCCTCATACATAAAAGTCACACAGACAGAATCAGTAAGATCCTTCATAACACAACATCAACGCATTCCTGCACAAACAGAAAAATATATCCACCTCCTTAGAAACCCAAAGATAAAATTGAATTAGAAATCAAGGAGTATACGAATCCATGCACCACTTGTCCCCCCACATACATCGGACAAACCAACAGAAGAATAAGTGCACGCATTGAAGAACATAAGAACTCAGTCAAAAAAGAGGAACCAACCTCTTCCCTGGTCCAACACCTTAAAGCCACAGGACACGAAATTGACTTTAAAAATACCAGAACCATTGCCAAAAGTGAACATTTTAATAACAGAATAATCAGAGAAGCCATCGAGATAGAAAAACGCCCACACAGCATGAACAATCGAGATGATACCTCCCGCCTACCAGCCATTTGGAAACCTGCCCTTATTGACAAACGACTCCCTAACCCCAAAATCTTAAACCCCTCTGCAACTCAGACTAACCTGAGCACAACCAAACAGAACACTCCCCCAGCCCATCAGAGCACAGCCAAGCCCCTAACCAGTCAGAACACACCTCCACCCAATCAGAACACAGCCAAGCTCCCACCCAATCAGTTCATACCCCCACTGGCAGTTAAAAGGAAGAAACAGCTAAGACCACACATTGCTGCTCGAAGCACGAAGCTGAAAACACCAGCCTGAAGATGACGAATGGGACTTCGTCGAAACGTCGCCAAGACACTTCCAATTTACGCGGGAGAAAACCCGAACAACCAAAGACCTATATAACAAATACCCGCGAAAACGCTCAGAAACAAATATATCTATAATATATATATATATAATATATATATATTTGTTTTCTGAGGTTTTCTTCGTGCGGTATTGTATGTAGGTCTTTTGGTTGTTTCGTGTTTTCCTTCTCCCCACGTAAAATTTGGAAGTGTCTTGGCGCGTTTCCGTATGAAGTCCATTTCTCGTCGCATCTTCAGCTGGTGCTATTCAGCTTCGTGTGCTCGAGCAGGCATTGTGTGGTCTTGGCTGTTTCTTTTACTTTTCTTCGCTTTTAACTGGTCCAGTGGAAGGTAGAACCGATTGGGTGGGAGCGTTGCTGTTGTGCTGCATTGGGGTGGAGGTGTGTTCTGATTGGTTGGGGCTTGGCTGTGCTCTGATTGGCTGGGGGGGTTGGCTGTGCTCTGATTGGCTGGGGGGTTGGCTGTGCTCTGATTGGCTGGGGGAGTGTTCTGTTTGGTTGTGCTCAGTTTAGTCTGAGTTGCAGAGGGATTCAAGATTTTGGGCTGCCCTGCCATTCCTTGGCTTCGCGTTCGTGGTCGTGCTTCCTCTTCATGGAGGGTGTCAGTTTGCTTCATGTATGGATTGGGGGGGTTTAAGTGGCTAATGATGCAGCTGTGGTCTGGCTTCTGGTTTGTAGTCGTGCCTCATAGTCAGTGTGGCTTTGGGTTTGTTTTTTGCGTGGATGTTTGGTGGTGACATCCTGTGTGGTTTTTGTGAGTGTGGGTCTGGTATCATTTTTTGTGTTAGGGAGTCGTTTTTAAATTATGGCGGGTTTACAAATGGCTGGTAGGCGGGAGGTATCATCTCGCTTTTTCACATTCTGTGTGGTGGGCGTTTTTCTATCTCAATGGCTTCTCTTGCGATTATTCTGTTATTAAAATGTTCACTTTTAGGCACATGGTTCTGGTTATTTTTAAAGTCAATTTCATGTCCTGTAGCTTTAAGGTGTGGACCAGGGTGAAGATGTTGTGTCCTCTTTTGTTTTGACTGAGTTTTCCTTTTTTATGTTTCTTCAATGCGTGCACTTATTCTTCTGTTGGTTTGTCCGATGTATGTGGTGGGACAAGTGGTGCCTGGGATTTCGTATACTCCTTGATTTTCTAATTCCATTTTATCTTTGGGGTTTCTAAGGATGGTGGATATTTTTCTGTTTGTGCAGATGCTGTTTTGATGTTGTGTTTATGGAGGATCTTACTGATTCTGTCTGTGGTGCCTTTTATGTATGGGAGGAGGGCTTTGCCGTTTTCTTGTTCTTTGTCTTGGATTTTAGTGGGGGTTTCTTTTTGGATTAGTTTTGTAATCTTATTTCTATGGAATCCATTTGATGTTAGTACATTGGTGAGAGTGTGTAGTTCGGGTTTTAGGTGTTGTTCGTCAGCTAAGCGTTTTGTTCTGGAGATGAGTGTCTTGGCTACAGAGTTGATCTGTGCTGGGTGGTGGTGTGAGAGAGCGTGCAGATAGCGGTTTGTGTGTGTTTTTTCTTCTGGTAGATGGTGTGTCCTAGGGAGCCATTGGATTTCTTGTAGACTAAGACATCCAGGAAGGGAAGTTGGTTGTTAGCTTCTGTTTCCATGGTGAACTGTATTTTGAGAACAGACAGCACTATGTAACCTGAAAGAAGACAACAGCATAATAATCCTACCAGCAGACAAGGGCAACGCCACGGTGGTTATGAACACATCTGACTACCAAACCAAATTAACCAACCTACTCCAAGACTCCACATACAAACCCCTAAATACAGATCCCACCACCTACCTGGAAAAACCCACCAGAACCAAGATAAAAGCCTCCCCCATTAGCGAAGGAGATCCAGCAAAGAATCTTCCCAGAGAGAAATCATCCAGATGCACCAAACACTATGGTCCTCCCCAAGATACACAAAGAAGGAACCACTCGACCGATAGTCAGCTCCATAGGCTCAGCTCTCAAAACCTAGCCAAATTTCTTTCCCGCCAAACAACTACAGCCCTCTGCGAACTCCTCACCTCACAAAACGTAAAAAACTCATTCCAGTTTATAGAGATCATAAAGAAACAAAGCTTACAGCCCAGCGACCTACTAGTGAGCTTCGATGTCATATCCCTCTTCACCCAAGTGCCTATCAAAGAAGCCTTGACAGCTAGTCAAAACAAATATAACCCCCCCAAACACATCTTAGATCTGACCAACCACTGCCTATCCAACACATACTTCATCTATAATGGACAAAAATACAAACAAACAGAAGAGCACCCATGGGATCACCCCTCTCACCTGTCATTGCCAACCTCTACATGGAACACTTTGAAACCCAAGCTCTAGAAAAATCGGATCACAAACCCAAACTCTGGCTCAGATACGTAGACGACACCTTCATAATCTGGCCACATGGAAAGAAAACTGCGACAACTTCTCACGACACCTCAACACCCTACCCCAAAAGTAGCAGTTATCCCATGGAAACAGAAGCTAACAACCAACTTCCCTTCCTGGATGTCTTAGTCTACAATAAATCCAATGGCTCCCTAGGACACACCATCTACCATAAGAAAACACACACAAACCGCTATCTGCACGCTCTCTCACACCACCACCCAGCACAGATCAATTCTGTAGCCAAGACACTCATCTCCAGAACAAAACGCTTAGCTGACGAACAACACCTAAAACCCGAACTACACACTCTCACCAATGTACTAACATCCAATGGATTCCATCGAAATAAGATTACAAACCTAATCCAAAAAGAAACCCCCACTAAAATCCAAGACAAAGAACAAGAAAACGGCAAAGCCCTCCTCCCATACATAAAGGCACCACAGACAGAATCAGTAAGATCCTCCATAAACACAACATCAAAACAGCATTCTGCACAAACAGAAAAATATCCACCATCCTTAGAAACCCCAAAGATAAAATTGAATTAGAAAATCAAGGAGTGTACGAAATCCCATGCACCACTTGTCCCACCACATACATCGGACAAACCAACAGAAGAATAAGTGCACACATTGAAGAACATAAGAACTCAGTCAAAAAAGAAGAACCAACATCTTCAAGGGTCAACACCTTAAAGCATCCAGGACATTAATTGACTTTACATACCAGAACCATTGCCAAAGTGAAAAATTTTAATAACGATAATCATAGAATTCCATCTAGTGAAAAACACCGACCAACACAGCATGAAACAAGTGGATATGACCTCCCGCCTACCAGCATTTGGAAACCCACCCTTATTGACAAACGACTCCCTAACAGAAAAAATGATACCAGACCCACACTCACAAAAACCACACAGGATGTCACCACCACACATCCACGCAAAAAACAAACCCAAAGCCACACCGATGACGAGGCACAACCACAAACCAGAAGCCAGACCACAGCTGCATCATTAGCCACTTTAAACACCTCCAATCCATACATGAAGCAAACTGACACCCTCCATGAAGAGGAGGCACGACCACGAACGTGAAGCCAGAAAATAGCAAGGCAGCCCAAAATCTTAAACCCTCTGCAACTCAGACTAACCTGAGCACAACCAAACAGAACACTCCCCCAGCCAATCAGAGCACAGCCAAGCCCCTAACCATTCAGAACACACCTCCACCCAATCAGAACACAGCCCAGCTCCCACCCAATCAGTTCATACCCCCCCTGGCAGTTAAAAGGAAGAACAGCTAAGAACCCACACACATTGCTGCTCGAAGCACGAAGCTGAAAACGCCAGCCTGAAGATGACGAATGGGACTTCATCGAAACGTCGCCAAGACACTTCCAATTTTACGCGGGAGAAAACCTGAACAACCAAAGACCTACATACATACATACATACATACATACATACATACATACATATATATATTAGATATCTATACAGTTAGTAAACAAGATCCATTGATACGCTAATCATACAAAATATGTATTATTTTTATTTGTGTATAATATCATTCAGTTTTCAGTCTCTGGGTCCAGCTTACCATTTTCCCAATTGAGGAACTTCAAGGGGGAATTATCAGACCACTGCCAGCCCCCATTGAGGTCCAAATCATTAAGCCCAATCCAGAGTGTGGAACCATATCCTGTCAGCAGTCCTGGTGTAGTCAGAGAAAGATAGAAAGTCACAGAATCAGATCTTCTACCGTAAGTCATAGAATCAGATCTTCTACCGTAAGTCATCCTAAGCCAGTGGTGGCGAACCTATGGCATGCGTGCCAGATGTGGCACTTAGAGCCCTCTCTGCGGGCACCTGCACCATTGCCTCAGCCCCACTTCCCCCTGTGGCCCCCTTTTCATCAGCAGGCCCCCCGAAGGAGAGTTGCCCCTGAGCCCAGCCAGCACAGAGCCAAGGATATGGCAGCCAGGCAGCAGAGACAAGACTATGCCCTTACACCCCATTGCATGCAGTTGATGCTACAGGGCGCAGGTGTAGCTGCCATGGCACTGCTGGGCCACCTGGGCAGTCAGCGGGCTGTGGAAGTGGTGGCTGGCCCTGCGGGTGAGCAGAGCAGGGGGCGGAGCACGGCAAGGGGTGGCACGGGGGTGTAAGGTGGGGGCGGGGTGGTTTTTGGGTACTCAGTCTCTAAAAGGTTCGCCATCACTGTCCTAAGCCATAATGGCACCCACCAACATTCTTTTCTACACATTCTTGTTAAACCATGGTAATAGTCAATTACCCATTACACACCAAGCATAAACTAGTCTTCTCTGAATCTCTTCTCTTCTGAGCCATCCATTTGCACTGAACAGCTTTCTTTTACAATATTCATATTGCATAGTCAAATATTTTATATATAGGTATATAATGATAATTTCTCTGTATTGATATTCATTCTATCAAAATACTGAAGAACACCCAACAAACAACCACTATTGGAAAGCTTATATTAGTCATATAGGTGAAAGAATGGTAAACATATCAGTCTGCAGAGCAAAACATTTTTCCATCCCGCTTACTAAGAGAACCTGTTTCAAATATAGATTTCCAATGCTTACCATTGATGTAGGTCTGTTCATGAATTGCAGTGATACTAAGCAAGCTGGCTCCCTGCTGCTCACAGCTCTTTCCGGCCTCCTGCCAAGACAGGGTGGACTGGAAGTTAAACTGATAGCAGCTATTGGTGAGTTGGTCTCTATCCCAAAATGTATCACAGTCATTGCCTACGAGGGCAGGAGAAAAAGGAAGTTACTTCACGTTAACACAATAAGTCGTCACCTTAGTTAGCAAATGGATTCAAACCAGTTATACATTCATTCTACAGCTTTTTAAGTTGTGTGGCCAGGGTTGCCTAGGGAATAATCATGTGAAAGAAGAAAAGAAGAGAATGCAAGGTGGATTGAGAAGACAAAATGCAATCTAGTTTTCATAAAGATTGCAGCAACTGCATAGAAAGATACATTTCTTGAATGCTGAATTTGATATTAAGCTTTCATTGTTATCATAAGACATATAGGTGTGGAGGAATTTGCACGCGCAGCAAACTGCCATGCTTCCCCCCCCCCACAAACCTCATAACCTTTTGATACCCTTTGTCCCAAGGAAGCAGTCAAAAGATCACCCCCTCTTGATTTAATATCTTACCTACCTAAACAGATAATATGCTTAGTTCCTTCCCTTATCTCTTCCCATCTTTATCTCTTCCTGTCTTTCATCTACCTGTATTTGTCTTTACCTGATCTCTGACCATGTAATATGTTACTAGAAAATAATTGCTTATATGAAGGAATTTTTCAATTACTTTATGTCAACAGCTAAAGGTTAAACTTCTAAATGTAAAATGTCAGCAGTTAATGGCAAAGTCTATGTATGTAAAAAGTATATAAGAAGGAATAAACTCAGAGTTTGTCAAGCTGTGTCCTGCAGCTTCAAACCTCTGCTCAAGACATGCCTGTGTCTTTTTCTTAGCATCCTACATCTGGCGCCCAACGTGGGGCAGCCCTCCCATGGAGCAACTGGGACAGCCCCCCCTTCCGAGGGAGCAACAGCCAACTTACTTACCAGCGTCTGGAATAGACCCCTAAGTGCACTTTCGTCCTACGGGACCCCTCAGTGGTAAGTAAGGGTTGCAATCTATCTCAGCACCAGCAAAGGAACTCAGATTCCTGTTACACACATCAGGCATGAAAACGCCTGATGCAGACAAAAGGAAGCTGATGGGTGAGGTAGGGAAACATTCCTCTTGATATCCTAAGCGCTGGACGCTTAGGTTACAAGATTGGGAAAAAAATAGGGCATACTTTACATCTTGAATCTTGGGCTCCAGTACAGGTATTACATCAATGCAATCAAGCAGTGGAAAAATTTGGCTCAGATGCTTCAGCAGGGTAACAATTAACTACAAGCCCCACACCTGATTAGGATCAAAGTAAAAACTGTGCCTCCGAAAGCATCTTTAATTGGATTTTCAGCTCCTTCTGAAGAGGCTAATTCTTTTGCCTCCTTACAGCCACCATACACCCCCATAAGGAAAATATTAGAGGAACAATCTTGAAATAGAAAAAATATATATGGGGAATGGTCAGAGGAATTTAAAGAAACAAATTAAATTAAAATGTACTCCTCTGCAATGTGTTTTGAACAATTGGGATGTTTTGAAACTTCAAGTAGCTGTTAAGTTTAACCCTGTCAGACAATGTCTGATGGTGCTTTGTGTTGATGTGTAGAAGTATAAATAATCTTTAACAAGACAACACTGAAAAATTTTGTAAACCTCCGGCTGGCTAGTTTATCTGATAACAACTAAAGCCACGGAAGAAAAAGAAAAGAAAATTCAAAGAACTGAAAGCAAGTTTTTTTTTCTTTTTTCCCCTTTTAATCTGGCTCTATTCAATTCCCTTTTGTCAAGAGGTAAGGAGAGGAGGCTGCTACATTTCCCTCACCCTTCACACCTTCAATATTCCTTTTAGTCTTTCCCCAATGTCTTTTGAAATTGCTGGGATAAGTTGGAAGTAACCATAAATGTTCTCCTCCTTTTTAATTAAAAGGGGAGGCCTGTTTTAGCCTCAAACCCCAAATTGATGTGTCTTTTGTTTATGTATATGTGTGTATATGTGTATATGTGCGTGTGGCCACCCAGAACATTATGCTTGGGCTTGGAATGGTGAGAAAAATAGGAGATGATTAAAAGGGCCCTATTTAAAAAACAAAAACAAAACATATTTGGTTGGAATCATCTCATGATTTTTCTCGCTTTTTGCAGGACAAGCCATATGTCTAAATCAATGTTGTTTTATTGGTATTTGTATATATATATGTTTGTCTGTGTTGTTCTGTGTTATTTCCAAGACTTGGAAGAGGGTCAAACCCTCTCTGATAACAACAATACAAAAAGACCTTATTTAAAAATAAATAGTTTGCCTGGAGAAAGTATAAAATGAAATGTTTGTATGTGGAATTATTTATACAAGCAGTTAGAATGAAAATGAATGAATTAATTTGTTGATACCTGAGTCTGTGTGTTAGCCCTCAAACCCCACCCCAACCCTCTCTCTCCCAGGTTGTAAAAGAAATAAAAAACTGCAGATTTTATTGTTGTAATTGAAAAGTAATAGTAAGTGTTTGCATGGAAAATGCATGTCAAGGAGAGAAAACTAATTTTTAGTGGTGAAAAGTTTGTAACAAAAAACTTTTCCTGTCTCTTTTGTTTTTCAACTGGCTGTGTTGCTTTAAGAGCAAGAGAGACAGAAAGAGGGGGGGGGAGAAAACTGTTCGTTTTAAACTTTTTTTTTCCTTCTCTGCTAAGAATTCCAGTTTGCGAATGGAGATGAAATTTAATCCCCGCTCTTGCAATTTCAGCTAGCAAAACTTAAGTTTTGTAAATATTTAACCTACTTAATAGAAATTTGTTTGCATCTTTGATTAACTTGGAATTTAACTTATTGACCAAAGGAAAACAACCTGGAGATCTCATTTGTAGTTCCACTTGCAGCATTTACCACAGTTGAGCAAATTAAGTACTTGAGTACTCAATTTGTGGACAGAATTCCACATAGGAATTGTCACTTAACACTTTTGATATTTCTTACTAGTAAGATACTTACAGGAATATTAGCTGTGTTAGAAGCGCAAAAAATATATTGTATTGAATGGCTTTACTTATCCCATCCCAAAATGTTTCATCTTTTATCCAGGCTGTTGCTGAAATAACCTTAGGACACAATCAAGCTTGTCCTTGAAATGGGACTGATTTAATTAATATTGTTATTCCTATCCCAAAATTTGATTTTCAATTTTATTTTCAGAATAACTTATCTCTTCAATGCTGACTATATAGGCTGTATTTTATATCATCTGCCTACACTGCAGTGCAATCCTCATCACAACGCTCAGAATTATCTGCTGCTATTTTAGCTTTCCACACCTTTTCTCAACAGACTTTTAACCTAATCTCTGATTCTCATTATGTGTGCCAACTTATTTTTAATCTTACAGGTGCTTACATCATGCCCAGGATCGACCCCAATCTTATGGCTTTGTTTTTAACTTTACAGCAGCTATCTTTTGTTTCTCACATATGTATCGGTCCTTTAAGGACTGCCTTCATAAACAAATAAAAAAGGAGGGATCAAGGGTACCTAATTTGGCATGGATAAATAATCGAGTCAATAAAGTCCTAATAACTTTAAATCAGCTAAATATTTCTTTTCAAAAAACTACTGCCTACCAGCGTCATTTTCAGCAGAAAGCTGTGCTTCCTAATCCATTGGTACGTTATCGGCAATTGTCTGATAAAACCTGGTTAGATCCAATTCCCTTACTAACTTGGGGGCGAGGCTATGCTCTGTGCTTGCTCCTACAGGCCCTCTCTGGATTCCAGCCCAGTGTGTGCAACCAGCCAAAGATGTCATGGCATCAAGTCCAGAACCCAATACTGGAAATGAAGCAGGTGATTCTTCAGATAGCACAACGTCCCTTTTGCTCTCACCATCGCAGTTGACCAACAACCTGGGGCGATGTGAAGAACCTAACATCCAAAGTGCAGGAGATTCTGAGGCAACAGGGAAAAGAACCTACACCAGAGAATTTATGCGCTGCCACATTTGTGGTTTTGACTGCAAATTCCTTAGTCATTCTTTGCCTCTCTTTCCTTCTTAATTGCTGTGTGGGGGCTCAAGCTCTTCCATCTCATCCTTTAGAATCACGGATGAAATATAATATTTGGGTGCAATTAGCTAATGTAACACAAGTGACAGACTTTTGTATTTCTGAATCATATGACATGGAAAATCTACTCTCTACCTGTCTTATACCTGTGTATGTCCCAGCTTCAGTTTATTTGTTATTTCAATGTTTCTGATCAATCTGGCGTTATTCAAAAGCAAATTAATGTTTTACATAATTTGGCTTCTGATTTAAAAATTGATACCTTAGGAAATTGGTGGAGTGCTCTATGGTCATGGCTTCCCATTGGCCTTCTTGGAAAGATTGTTCAATATCTCATTATAATAGTTGCTATCCTTATCAGCTGTTGTTGTTTATTTCAATGTCTTTTTTCTTTACTTAATAAGATGTCTTGCAATCTTCCATACTAAGCTAAGACCCACTAACTACTCCTGCTTAAAATGTCTTCATTAATAAAATAAAGGAAAGTGAGTTGTGGAGGAATTTGCACACGCAGCAAACTGCCATGCTTCCCCCCCCCCCACAAACCTCATAACCTTTTGATACCCTTTGTCCCAAGGAAGCAGTCAAAAGATCACCCCCTCTTGATTTAATATCTTACCTACCTAAACAGATAATATGCTTAGTTCCTTCCCTTATCTCTTCCCATCTTTATCTCTTCCTGTCTTTCATCTACCTGTATTTGTCTTTACCTGATCTCTGACCGTGTAATATGTTACTAGAAAATAATTGCTTATATGAAGGAATTTTTCAATTACTTTATGTCAACAGCTAAAGGTTAAACTTCTAAATGTAAAATGTCAGCAGTTAATGGCAAAGTCTATGTATGTAAAAAGTATATAAGAAGGAATAAACTCAGAGTTTGTCAAGCTGTGTCCTGCAGCTTCAAACCTCTGCTCAAGACATGCCTGTGTCTTTTTCTTAGCATCCTACATATAGGTAGTCCTTGCTTAACAACCCTAATTTGTCCCAGAACGTCTGTCATTAAGCAAAGGGGTGATTAGGGAAAACTTCATGGGCCTGCACTGCTTAGGAATTGTTTTGGTAATCCTGGTTATAGTCATTAAGCAAGAACTGGTGCCATTTTTAGGCAAGAACTACATGCTTCTCCTGGCTTGCAGGAATTGCTGTCTCTGTCCTACTGCATTTTCCTCTGCCAGGCCCAATGAGCATCCTTCGGCAGACAGGCTCTTCCCTCCTACCACGCTTGCCTCCAACTCCCCCCCTTCATCCCCTCATCTCTGCCCTTTTGGCCACCTTGCACTCCTCTATCACCATCCACTATTTGCTTGCCACTCCCAGCTGCATCCAGCTGACCTTCGTCCCTGCTAAAGATGCTGCTGGCCTCTGTGACATGACACCTCAGGAGACCTAAAGGAAGGAGGGGGATGGGCAGTGAAGTGGGAAGCAGAAGGGCAGCAGAGAGGCAGGGGTGACAGAGTGCAAGGCAGCCAAAAGGACAGGAATGGGAGGGAGATTGATGGGTGACAAGAGTTGTATGCTGTGATCATAAATGCATTCTGCCAAGTGCCCAAATTTTGATCATGTGACGGTAGAGATGCTGCAATGGTTGTAACTGTGAGGACTGGTAATATAATTACCATTTATTCAATATTGTCATGACTCAGAACAGTTGCTGAACAAATGATCATTAAGTAAGGACTACAATAAGAGTTCAGTTGGAATAGTGATTAAAAAGTAACCAATCTTCACATTTATCACCTTGGCAAGTCTGTAAACCAATGGAAAATTGAAATAAGATTGTAAGCACAGTTGCAGTTTCATTTAGTGGCTGCTTCGATTAGCAACCATGTTTCCATTTCCAATTGCAGTAATAAATAACAATTATAGGTATCCCTTGACTTACAATCATTCACCTAGTGACCATTCAATGTTACAATGGCACTGAAAAAAGAGACTTATGACTAGTTTTCACACTTACTACCTTTATAGCATCCCCATGGTCATGTGATCAAAATTTGGGCATGTATATATGACAGTTGCAGTATCTCAGGTCATGTGATAACCATTCGTAACCTTCCATGCTGGTTTCTGACAAAATAATGAAGGAAGCCAGATTTCCTTAACAGCTGCATGGTTCACTTAACAACTGCTGTGATTCATTTAACAACTTTGTGGAAAAGATTGTAAAATTGGGTGCAACTCACTTAACAACTGTCTTGTTTTAGCAATGGAAATTTTGGGCTGAACTGTGGTCATAAGTTTATCTGTATATACATATGCATTTATATACACATCCTGTGTATATATAAATACCACTTTTCTACGTGTTCCATGACAAAAGTACTTAGACCATTCCACTAAATCTGCATCAAATGTATTTCATTGTTCTAGTTATTAAGGGGAAGAATCAGACATATAATGCAGGAAAAGAAAGCAACTGCTAGAGAAAAATATATACATATAATCTGAACCTATTTACAAAGTAGCAATTAAAGGCAGGAAGTATAGGAAAATAATGTAGGTAGTTAAGTTGACAGGAAAGTGAGAGGAAAGAGTAATAAAAAGAACCAGGAAAAATCTATAAAGATTTTTCAGTAGCAGAATTATTCAGGAAATCATAGCCCTAGTCTTAGAAGCTTAGCTGTGAAAAAGAGAAACCACAAAAACTCTTGTGGAATCTAGCAAAAAAAAAAAAAGAAGAAGAAGAAGAAGAACCCATTTAACTTCAACTGCACATAGTCACTTTATTCTTTTGAAAGTATTAGCCTAGGGCAGGGGTAGACAGCCTTGGCTCTTTTATGACTCGTGGATTTCAACTCCCAGAATTCCTGAGCCAGTTGAAGTCCACGAGTCATAAAAGAGCCAAGGTTGCCTACCCCTGGCCTAGGGAGTCATACGTCCACAATTCTGTAAAACCGGAAGCAGCTTACTCTTAATGGGGCAGAATCCCCATCTCTCATCTTTGCCATAATCCTGTGTGGTGGCACACCAGAGATGACCATCTCCACGTCCCATATTTGTACAGTCATGAAACCACAGATTATCGTACTTGAAGGGGATGGTGCAGGGCTTTCCATGAGAGTTGCCTTGAATAGTGTAAATTTCTGAAAAAGAGAAGAACACTATAACTCATATTTGTCCTCTGCTAGAAAAAGGAGATGTTTATAATTTTGAACAAAAGGTTTGGCAACCAACAGTTTGTGATCCAGTTTAA
The DNA here is from genome assembly GCF_016545835.1 of Crotalus tigris. NCBI lineage: Eukaryota > Metazoa > Chordata > Lepidosauria > Squamata > Viperidae > Crotalus > Crotalus tigris. Next base: position 16,389 of record NW_024097460.1, read on the forward strand.
GATTCTATAATTCATTTATGGATAGCTATAATCAGCCTACGCTGTCTAATTTCAAATTAATCCAACACTTTTTTAATTGCTAGAAGATTGTTCCAATCCATACATGACACCCCCCCCCCACAATAGTCTCCCCACACACTCTCCAATAACATAATCTATAAATTCTGCATCAAGTGGAGAACAATACATTTAGAGAATTCAGGATTTATTGGTTGATTGAAAGAAAATTTGCTGAAAAAAATCAACTCAATCCCTGGTTGTGTTAGCAAACATACTACTTAATTAAGAAAAAAATATTTATTCCTGTCAAGAATGGTGATAGCTAAATACTGGAAAAGTAACTCCTATAATTCTGTTTATGATTTAGCAGTATCTGAACAATTAATAGTTCTCAGAAAGCTTCCCATGTTCATCTTTTCTGAAAACAATCTTTTAAGGAACTTCAAAAATTATCCAGTTTAATTACTGTTATATGTGATAAAAATTGGTTAGACTAAGATGCCACAAAACTATGTTTGTGTTAATAGGTGGATTATAGATCACAGTAGATTAATACAAATGCAATTATATGAGATTGATTCTTTGAAACATAGTTCTCTATATTCAAAGACAATGAAGGGCAATGAAGATTCTCCATATATTCTTTAGGAAAAAAATATACATATCTGTCTTATCAATTATAAGTTATAATTCCATACATATTACTAAAATGCTCTTATCCAAATTTGTTTTGCTTATTCATTTTTCATACTGCAAAATCAGTTTTAAAATTCTGCATTAGGATTGCCCAAATCCTAGACTGAGAGAAAGTAAATCCAAACTAAATAAATCTGCATTTATACATTTGTTTTGGAAAATATTTAGACTAGTGAATTTGCAATTTCTGGGTTCACTTTTTGGTGTCAGAGACTTCATGAAGTATTGTTAATCTTCTATTTATCTTAAGAGAAACTTTATTTTACTGTTCTAATACAAGCTATACATCTTGGCATTGTCAAATAACTAATTCTGTGCAACTGTAAAACTATAAATATGCACAAAGGTCTGCTGACAAAGTTTTGGATCCTGACTATATTACTCACAAGTCCCACCATTCAGATAAATTAGTAGCATTCAGATCATTTGAAATCAAATTATTCGTTGAATATTCTATTCTGAATATTCTATTTAGAACATTCTATTTAGACTGAATTTAGTATAATAGCTGAGCCTGGACTGAAATCAGAGCAGAAACCACTACTTCATCATACAGCTGTTTCTCATACAAGCTGAAGCTCATTTTTGAAAGGTAAGAGATATTCAGAATGAATGGTGGTTGATGGCTTTGGAATTCATCCATCCTTTGAAAAAATGGAAATCTAAATTGTAGTAAAAATCTTGAAATAGCAGATTGAATCTTTATATGTACTTTGGAAAACAGTAAAAATTTCTAATACTATTGTACAATTTATTTATTCAAGTTGATTTGGGGACAATAGATGAAACCTATGAAATGAATAGTAAGAATCTTAGTGTATCTATGGTACACTATCAAAATTAGAATATAACAAGGTAGCCAATATTTTTAAAGTATTATTTCAACAGATTTATAATATGATTGGTAGAATTTAGGAACAAACATTCTTAATTTAATTCAAATCTCTGTTGAAGAGAATAGTTGGAATTGATGATGAATTCTCCTTTCATTTCAGTTTGAAAAATGAATGAAAACAGGCAGGAGATTGTATTGTTTTGTATTTAGTTTTCTTAGGAAATCTATGATCAGAGAAATGGCAACTTTTCTATATTTGCTTTCTAAGGTTTTATAATGAACTATCAACAAATATTGCTCATAATTAGATAACTAAAGTGAATAGGACCAAAGCGGACTGAAAGCAACTTTCCTCATGTAAGAATTTACTATATAAACTAATAATATTTTGTTATAACAACCAATACAGATTACCTTTACTAAAAAAATTAAGTAGGAGATTATCATCTAAGTCAGATACTGGGGATTGGCTGCCTATATTGCTGAACTGCAATTCCCAATAACTTCCCAATTCCTGCAGGGCTAAAATTAAGGGATTTTGGGAACATCCAGAAGCCCAGAAATTACCCTTTAATTGCTATAGCAATGATCTGATAATGCTTGGGCAATCAAAGTTTAATGCTGCCTATCACCATCTTGCTCTACTTTCAAGATGCAAAGGCAGCTAGCTGGTTGCCTATTGGAAGAAAAATGCTAAATTACATAACTTGAACTCATAAGATGTACTACTATTAGTCGTAATCATGAGAGTCATTGATATCTGTTAATATTTTTGCTAATAATTTTAATAAAAAGATCTAAAAATATTAAATTTGGATAGTGCAGAATAAAATTTTAATTATGAGATTTGCAATGATAAGAGACAACATCATTAATTTTCAGTCTTCTAATGTGGGTTTTACCAGAGTATGGCCTGGAGCACAAATCTTCATCCTGGCCATAGATCTTCCATTGGCCTCCATGAGCCTGGTCACCTCTCTCAGCTGGTGTCAATGACCAGTTCCCCAACCTCGAGCTCAAATACTGGGAAAGCTGGTCCCCTAGACTCCGACAATTCCACCGCATGTTAACGGATTCACGGTCACATTCATAAGTGGCCAATGCATGGGTGGTGGCACTGCTGTTTGCAGATTTCCAAGAGACTCCCAAGCACTGCATGTTTCCGATGTTGAAAAGCCGATTCCTGGAAACCCATTTCCACTTCTGAGCATGAAGACTTGCATTACAGATCTTAGAAATTTTCACCAAAGAGTCCTTTGTTTCCAAGCAGCTCTGCAGACCACTGTTATAGATGAGAAATATCCCAGAATCTGAGAAAATACAAATAAACAACAACAAATATTACTTTAGCTACTGAAGGTTCTCTCTCAAAAGCTCTGCATGTTGGAGATTCAACAAGCAAATAGCAAGAACTATTTAATGAAAGCTGGGATATATCATGGTTGATGTATTTACAAATAGCCCGAAAGATAAACTCAGATCTCAAAAAGGAAACAGGGATATTAAGGAAAAAATGTGAAATTCATACAAAATCAGCAGTATCAGTTAGGATACTTATATATAAACATTTACCTAATATGACAGAGAAACAGAACACAAACAAAATATGTGTGGGAAAATGGATGAAAATTTTCAAAGAAGCAGATACCATAGAACAATGGAAAGAATTATGGAATAATCTATAAAACTCACATCAAACCATAATTTCAAAGAAAATTCACACACACATACACAGATTGGTCAGAGTTTCAACCAAAAACCATGCAGTTCATCTTCACCTAGTATTGATCACTTCTTTATCTTTCTTGCTCTTTTCTCCAGCATTTCTGCTGATATTACAAGTTCCTTCATTTCAGCATTTTTTCCTTCACCTCCTCCTTTATTCAAGCTACATTCTCGTATTTCTTTGGGTTGCCTATCTATCTGCTGATTTATAATTTCCAATGTTTCATTGATCTTCCTTGTCTGTAGGGCTGTTTCCAAAGGAGGCAGAGGAGGAGAGGTCCCGGGTCGTATGGAATGAAGGAACTGGATGAGGCTGTCGGCAGGCCCAGAGGAAGAGAGGCTCTTGGAGGAGTTGATAGCGGCGGCAGCATGCTCCAGGGGCGAAAAGAAGCAAGGCCTCTTTTAGGGAAAGGTGGAAGAGTCAGGATCAGAAAAAAGAAAGGAGGCGAGGTTGTCATGCAGGAATACAAGCTAATTTGAGGGCTAATCCACATGGAGCTCCATTTCCATCTGTCCTATTTGCCGTTGTTCACTTCTTAGAGACTAAAATGGACGATCTAAACTTGAGCTGGCCATGAACAAGGAGTGTATATCAGAGGTAGTGACCCTTTGAGAGCTGTATATAACGAATTTCATTTTGATGTATGCCGATTGGTGTACATTCAAAATGACAATAAAATTATTATTATTATTGATCATCGCACAGTCAGCCAGATGTTCAGACTGAATTTGGCATTCTGTCTACCTATCGAGTCCTTACCCAGGACCTGGGATAGGCAGATGTGGATGTTTGATGTATTACAGATATCGTCGCAGGATGGAAGCAGTTCCTAGTAAGGCCAGTTCCATTGGCATTGACTAATAGCGAATTTGTCAATGCCAATGGTGTTCAAGTGGTGCTCCAGTTGTTTTGGGATTGCTCCCAAGGCGCCTATGACTATTGGTACTACCCTTGCTTGCTTTTGCCACAGTCTTTCTATTTCTATTTGTAGGTCTTTGTATTTTGTTATCTTCTCCAGTTCTTTCTCTTCTATTCTGCTGTCTTCAGGCACTGCCACATCCACTATCCAGACTTTTTTGTCTTATCAACAATTGTTAAGTCTGGGGTGTTATGTTGCAGGTGCTTGTCTGTTTGAATTCTGAAGTCCCAGAGCAGTTTAATTTTATCTTTTTCTATGACTTTCTCTATTTTATGATACCACCAGTTTTTGCTTACAGGCAAATGATATTTTTTGCAGATCTTCCAATGCACCATTGTTGCTACTTTGTCATGCCGCTGCTTGTAATCAGTCTGTGCAATCTTATTGCAACAGCTTACCAAGTGGTCCACTGTTTCTTCAGCTTCTTTGCATAGGCGGCACATACTGTCTGTTGCTGTCTTCTCAATTTTGACTTTGTATGCATTTGTCCTTAAGGCTTGGTCTTGTGCAGCCAGAATTAGTCCCTCGGTCTCTTTCTTTAATTTTCCTGCTCTTAGCCATTGCCAGGTTTTATTATTATCTGCTTTCCCAGCTATTTTTTTCATGTATTGGCCATGTAGTGCTTGTCTTCCCATGCCTCTATTCTGTTCTTCATTTGGTCTTTCTTGTAGGCCAGTTTGGTCTCTCCAGTAGTCAGTAAGCCTTCCTGATATACTAATTTCAGTGCATCTTCATCATTGTTCTTCAGATATTCTTCCAAAGCCATTTTTTCTTCTTCAACCAGCTGATGTACTTGTAGCATTCCACGCCCACCTATTTGCCTTGGTAGATAAAGTCTATCAATGTCACTGCGTGGATGAAGGGCATGATTCATTGTCATTATTTTTCTGGTCTGCCTATCCATTGCTTTTAGTTCTACTTGAGTCCAATCCACTATTCCAGCTGTGTTCTAATGACTAGGATTGCCCAGGTGTTGATTGCCTTTATGGTATTTCCTCCATTGAGTTTGGACTTTAAGATCTTCTTTACTCTCTTGATGTATTCACCTCTAATCTTTTTCTTGACTTCAGTGTGCTTGATGTTGTCAGCTTGAAGGATACCCAAGTATTTGTAGTAATCTTCCTCATCCAGACTCTTAATGTTATTTTCGTGGGGCATCTTGATTCCTTCAGTTTTCACTACCTTTCCTTGTTTGATGTAAGTGTGGCACATTTGTTCAAGCCAAACTCCATAACAATATCTTGGCTATATATATGGGCAGTGTTGAGCAGCGATTCTATTTCAGATGATGTTTTTCCATACAGCTTCAGATCATCCATGTAAAGGAGATGGGATAGTCTGGCAGATGTTTTTGATGTTTGATAGCCATGTCCTGAGTTATTCAGTATTGTTGACAAAGGAAACAGTGCAATAACAAATAGTAATGGTGACAATGAATCTCCTTGAAATATTCCTCTCTTGATATTAACCTCTCCCAGTCTCTCACCATTGATCTGCAACTGTCTTCCATTGTCCCATCGATCTTTGCACAAATTTTCTGATGTTTCTACTGACTCCTGTTGATTATCCAGTCATGTGGCAGAGAGTCAAATGCCTTTTTGTAGTCAATCCATGCCACATTCAGGTTGGTCTTCCATTACTATTATTATTATTATTATTATTATTATTATTATTATTATTATTATTACTACTACTACTATTACTATTATTGATCATCGCATAGTCAGCCAAATGTTCAGATTGGATTTGGCATTTTGTCTACCTATCGAGTCCTTACCAAGGACCTGGGATAGGCAGATGTGGATGTTTGACGTTATTACAGATATCGTCGCAGGATGGAAGTGGTTCCTAGTAAGGCTGCCATTTGCAATTGACTAATGGCGAATTTGTCAATGCCAGTGGTGTTCAAGTCATACTCCATATGTTTTGGGATTGCACCCAAGGCGCCTATTACTATTGGTATTACCCTTGCTTGCTTTTGCCACAGTCTTTCTATTTTTATTTGTAGGTCTTTGTATTTTGTTATCTTCTCCAGTTCTTTCTCGTCTATTCTGCTGTCTCCAGGAACTGCCACATCCACTATCCAGACTTTTTTGTCTTTCTTATTGACAATTGTTAAGTCCGGGATGGTATGTTACAGGTGCTTGTCTGTTTGAATTCTGAAGTCCCAGAGCAGTTTAACTTTATCATTTTCTATGACTTTCTCTATTTTATGATCCCACCAGTTCTTGCTTACGGGCAAATGATATTTCTTGCAGATCTTCCAATGCACCATTGTTGCTACTTTGTCATGCTGCTGCTTGTAATCAGTCTGTGCGATCTTCTTGCAGCAGCTTATCAGGTGGTCCACTGTGTGCTGTTGTTGTTGTTATTATTATTATTGATCATTGCACAGTCAGCCAGATGTTCAGACTGGATTTGGCATTTTGTCTACCTATCGAGTCCTTAACAAGGACCTGGGATAGGCAGATGTGGATGTTTGATGGTATATTACAGATATCATTGCAGGATGGAAGCAGTTCCTAGTAAGGCCGCCTTTTGCAATTGACTAATAGAGAATTTGTCAATGCCAATGGTGTTCAAGTGGTGCTCCAGTTGTTTTGGGATTGCACCCAAGGCGCCTATGACTATTGGTACTACCCTTGCTTGCTTTTGCCACAATCTTTCTATTTCTATTTGTAGGTCTTTGTATTTTGTTATCTTCTCCAGTTCTTTCTCGTCTATTCTGTCTCCAGGCACTGCCATGTCCATTATCCAAACTTTTTTGTGTTTTTTATTGACAATTGTTAAGTCTGGTTGTTGTTGTTCTTGTTGTTATTATTATTATTATTACCCAGTGGAACAACCTGCCTCCAGAAGCGGTGAATGCTCCAACACTGGAAGTTTTTAAGAAGAGACTGGACAGCCATTTGTCCAAAATGGTATAGGGTTTCCTGCCTGAGCAGGGGGTTGGATTAGATGATCTCCAAGGTCCCTTCCAACTTTTTATTATTATTATTATTATTATTATTATTATTATTATTATGGATTGGGCATTCTATGGTGTTCTTGTTCTTCAGCTTTTCATTTGTTGTAACTTGCTTGCATCTGATCTCAGAGTGCTGATCTTATTTTCTAACCTGACTTCCATTTTGGATTTTTTTTTCTTGTTTGTTGATTTTGCATCCAAGAGCTTCAGTTGTAACTGCTGCTGTGCAGTTAGTTTGTTAGTTTTCTCAGTTAGTTTTTTGAAGTGGTGCTTATATTTCATACTATAGTACTGGCATCTTTTAATATCTGTGCTAGCTATGGTTTTTTTATAACATGATTCAATGCAGGCAACCTTATTCTGTTGTTTTTGTGTGGTTCTAGATGCTCAATAATTTTTCATTTCAATGCCTCTTGTTTTTTAGTTACAGGAATTTGTTCTTTCTGAACTGAAAATATAGGCAAACCTATGGCACGGGTGCCAGAGGCAGCACTCAGAGCCCTCTCTGTGGGCACACACACCATCGCCCCAGTCCTAGGCCTTCAGCTGGGTTTTATAAAACCTTTTCATTTAAGGCCTCCGCCACCATGTGCAAAAAAAAAAAAAAAAGGTTCAATCAGTCAATTTCAACTTCTCACGGGAAAAAAAAGATCTTGCAAAGTTGGAATTGATTGATTGAACTTTTTAGTCCCACCCAGTCTGCCATTATCACCGCAGCTACGGCCACCCAACTGGCAACACCCAGCCAATGGGGCACACCCACCCGGCACTCGACGATGCATAAGTGGGTTTTGGGTTGCAGTTTGGGCACTCAGTCTCTAAAAGGTTCGCCATCCGGTATAGGAGATGGTGCTCGGTTTGGAAATGAAAATGGTTCAATAGCAATGCTGGCTTCCTCTGGTACTGACTCCCTCTGATTTGTCTCTATTATCTAAGCTACTTCTAGCTTTGATTTTGCTCTTGCAATTCTTGCAGTTCTATTTCTAGGAATACTTTCTTTCATATTATATATCAACATTGAGCTGCTAGCTTATGTATTTTTTCTGGATGATGTTCTTTCCAAACTGGTGTTTTCTTTTCAGATATCTTCTTCTCGTTGCACTTGGTTTCTAATAGCAAATAATTATTTCTTTGTTTTCAATCACTGTATATTTGCAACAGGTAAGCCATTTTTTTCAGCTAGTCCTTTACTTCTGGCCCTGGATTCATGGCTAACAGTCTCGAGTCCTGTGTCTCACTTGTCACTAGATGTTCAGAAATTCCTACACGCAGCATGGCCCATGTTGCCCCAGGCAATGACTGATCTGGAATAGTTTTCTTTAACTTATGTATCTTCATATTGTTTATGTAAGAGACGCTCTTCACCTGACTCCTCCAGAATGATTGAACTTATGGCATAGCTCTCATCTTCCTCAGGGCCCCAAAATTATATCAAAGTAATGCCTCATTGGAGGTTACTATTATGGTTAGTTGCACAGTCATCCAGAAGTTTAAACTAGATTTGGCATTGTTACCCACCTATCAAGTCCTTTCCAAGAACCTGGAATCAGCAGATATTGTTGTTTGATGGTATTAAAGATATAGTCACAGGATGTAAGTTGCTCCAAATAAAGCTGCCTTTTGCAATTGATTGATGGTGATTTTATCAATATTTTTGGAGTTCAAGTGGTACTCCAATTGTTTTGGGATTGCATCCTAAGTGCCTATTACTACTGGTATTGTCTTTACTTTCTTTTGCCAGTTGTTTTATTTCTATTTGCAGATCTTTGTATTTGTGATTTTCTCTAGTTTGTTCTCTTTTCTTCTGCGGTCTCCAGGAACTACATCTACTATTCACACATTTTTGTCTTTCTCAACAATTGTTAAATCTGGGGAGTTATATGATAGGAGTTTGTTTGAATTTTAAGGACCCAGAGCACATTAGCTTCTTCATTTTCTATTTCTCCCACCCGGCAAGAAGTATTTATTGCAAATATTGCAATGCATCATTTTTCTACTCGTGCAGATTTTTTTATACTTGTGCAATCCAAGATTTTGGGACATAGATCCCATTGTATCGATAACCTCTGGGAATATGATATGCCATGATCTTTCAATTTTGATTTCCAGAGCTTGATTCTTTGTGGTATTCTCCAATTCTTTTACTTCTGTTCCATTATCCCTGCTATTGCCACATCAATTATCTACATTTTTTTCTTTTCAAAGACAGTTATATCTGGTGTTTTATGAACAAGACATTATCAGTCTGTACTCAGAAATCCTGCAATATTTTAATCTGCTCATTTTCCAGCCTCAGGTAGTCATAATTTAATCTGCTCATTTTCAACTATGGATCGTCCTCATTTAATGATTGGTCACTTAGCAACCATTCAAAGTTGTGACAAACTGTTCAGAGCTACTTACAACCCATTTTTGAAGTTTCAATGGGCACATAATCCCCCCCCCACACACACAGTCACAGGATCACATTTTGAATGCTTTGCAACTGGCCCGCATTTACAGCTTTTGCAGCATACCATAATCAGGTGACTGTGATTTCTGGTGTTTTTTGCCCATTTCTGGCGTTTACTTCTAGTTTCCAGCAAAAAGCTGGAAACAGAGTGCCACATTCACGTATGACCACTGTAAAAAAGATTGTAAAATGGGGAAGAGTCACATGATTTACTACCATAATTTTGGGCTCAATTATAGTCATAAGTCAAGGAGTATCTATACTTTTTCAACTCTGCGTTCCCAACAATTTTTCATTACTGATATATAATAATTTTACAGCGGTTCCACTGAATCGTTTTGGCAACATTATTTGTATCAATTAACGAGATCTTACACAAGTTGAGCAAATAATCTACTGTTTCTCCTGATTCTTTGCATAATCTGCATTTTCAATCATTTGATGATTTTGCAGTTCTGGTCTTGATTGCATTAGTTTGCTCTTGTGCAGCCAAAATCGAGCTTTCATATATATTTTTTTAAGTTGTAAGCCATTGCCATGTTTTATCTTTATTCTTTTTCTCTTCAAATTTCTGTAGAAATTGACCATGTAATTTTCCATGTTACATTCTCTGTTTGTGTTTTTATTATATTACATTATAATGATCACTTTTCATTTCCTGTACATTTAGTAAATTCTAATTTTTGTCTTGTATCAATGGTTGCTTATATTTGCTATTATTTGTTATCATTGGTCACAGTGTTGTTGTTTTTTTTCCCTACTTTTTAGGTATTTTGTCTTTTGTTAAAACAATATGCCAGGCGCAAGTACCAGGAATAGGGGTTGAGTTTAAAGCACTCAAGAGTTTATTACATGTTACCTATATACAAGAATTTCAAACTGATGATGGATTTGACCCCACTTTCAGAGTCCACCTGGTCATTGCCTACACAATATATATAGCTCACAACTGAACTATAGAATCTTTGGTGTTCTCTGAGGTTAGCTGTTTGTTTGCAGACATTTCATTACCCAACTGGATAACATCATCAGTCTTACTGAATATGGAGTCTTCTCTGTATTTGTATTCAATAGTTTGCTGTGCCAGTTTTGGTCTGTGTGGTTTCCTCCTTGGTAGTTTATTGATTGTATTCTGCTATATTGTTTGTTTGATGTTAATCCATGCTTTTAAAGTATTAGCTGCTGGAGAAGATGTGTTATATATATATATATTTGTTTTCTTCATTGTTTTTAACTGTCTCTTTTGTATGTAAACATGGTTTATCTCTATGTGGATAAACATATTCATGTATTTAGATAAACATATTCAAACTATCAATTTTATTATGAATGCAGTGTTTATTTTTTATGTTATAAATTCTGGATGAAAAGTCAAACAATCTTATGTATATAATATTGATATCCTAACAGACCTAGGAAACTCGAGACCAATCAGCCTTACATCAATACCTGGGAAGATACTAGAAAAGGTAATCAAAAAACAGATCTGAAACATCTAGAAACAAATAAAGTTATAATTAGAAACCAGCATGGGTTTGTTAAAAGCAGATCTTGTCAAACCAATCTTATTTCATTCTTTGACAAAGTGACTAAATTAGTAGACCAGCAACATGCTGTGGACATAGTACACTTAGATTTCAGTAAGGCATTTGACAAAGTAGAGCACAACCTACTTCATGGTAAGCTAGATAAATGTGAGATAAATAGCATCGTCACGAGATGGATTTGTAACTGGCTGACAAACCGTGCTCAATGAATAGTTCATTTATATGGAGGGAAGTAAGTAGTGGGGCACCACAAGGCCCAATACTCTTCAATATCTTCATAAATGATGAGGAAATAGATGAGGAAATAGAAGGGGAACTTATCAAATTTGCAGATGACACTAACCTAGCAGGAATAACCAACACCCCAGAGGACAAGCTCAGGATCCAAAAAGATATTGATAGACTTGAACAATGGACCCTATCCAACTAAATGAAATTTAATGTAGAGAAAAGCAAGGTTTTACATTTAGGCAGGAAAAACCAAAGGCACAAGTACAGATTAAGTGAAAACTGGCACAAAAAAAGTATTTGTGAGAGGGACCTTGAGTGCTAGTGGATGAATACTTAAATATGAGCCAGTAATATGTGTCAGCACCTGTTGCGTCCTTCGCGAAATGGCAAGACACGAGAAGCAGTTGTAGTTCTCAGGAAACTTCTTTATTTCAGTTCAGCATACTAGGTACAAGACGCCGACAACGCCCAGAACTCCCGGCCTCTTTTATAGGCCATTCCCGGGTCAATCTGGAACTTTTGGCGCGCCAGCACTTGCGCATGTGCACAAGTACTGGCGACAGCCTGTCTGGTCCCGGGCAGCTTGCACCTGCCCGGGACCGCTTGCAATGCCCCGAGCCTGCTTGCACAGGCTCAGGACATAACACCCCTTCCCCCCGGGTTAAGACTATTGATCATGTCATACTAACACGGAACCCATTGCGAGTGTAGTGCCATACTACCTTAAACCAAACATTTCTTTTGCTTCCATCAATCTCAGTGTTCTATTTCCTCTGTATACAGGAATGTTCTCTGTTAACTCTGTTTTGCCAATAGAGTTACAAAATCCTCTAAATACTTAGGGGATCTTCTGGCTCTCTGTGACCTCCTAACCTCTGGGTACCTGCCAAGTACCCCTTGACTGAGGGGTGATGCGTATCTGTCCCCCTTATTACACCCTGGTGGTTCCCAAGGACTGTGTTCCAATGCCTGGCCTGCTTGCTTGCCCACCGGGCTCGTCAGGCCAGGGCTTCTTTCCTTGTTTGACCTGGTTGTCCTGCCTAGCTGCAGGATCTCTGGCCCCTCTAAGTGACTGTCACTGTTGGGCGATTCTGTACAACCTCCAAGGTCCATCCAAGACCTGTCAGGAGGTTGTCTGTCCCCTGGTTCCCTTTCTGTCCCCGGGCTTGTGGGGTTTTCAGTGCTGTCCCAAAACTCAGTTGTCCCCTGAGTGAAGTCAGAGGTGTTGTAGTCGGGATTTGGTTCCTCGACCACCTCCCTGTATGTTTGCCCCCTTCTAGGGACAGGGGTAGTGTCAGGCCAACTAGAAGGAGTGTGTGCCAGCTCTCTTGCGGGAAATGGTTTATTGGGATGCTCCCGGGTATCCTCCCTGACTGGAGTACTGAGTGATGCGGGTGAGTAGTGATTATGCCCCTGGGGTGACTCCCTGGCTGGAGTAGGCGTTGATGCCTGATATCTAGTTGAGCTCCTTGAATTCCTGTTTGGAGCACTCGCGGAATCTTGGGATAAGCTGTCTGTAGCTTCCTCATTAATGATGGGCAGCAGCCCATACCCTTCCCTTTGCCCAAAGGGGTCCCCCTCCCCCCCTGGAGAAGACCCAGGAGTCTCAGTGGGAAGGTCCCGTCTAGGGCGAAGCTGGTCAATGTGTCGACGCAGGACATGACCGTTGTCCAGGGACACCTCGTAAGACAGAGGACCTGTGACCCTGGATATAGCAGCGGGGACCCATGAATGACCAGGCCCGTAATTACGAGTCCAAACCAGGGCACCCACAAGTAGTTGTCTAGGTGCCCTGGGGTGTGTGAAAGAAGAAGGCAGTCTATCCGGATGCAACCGGTCAAGCTTGGTAGTCAGTTTGCGCCCCCAACGAAGTTCAGCTGGGCTCCTCCCCGTAGAAGTGGACGGTGTAGTGCGATAAGAAAGGAGGAAGTCAGCCAACCTGTGATTCCAGTCTCCGTAGGTAATTTTCTTCAAGGCTTCCTTGATGCGAACCATGCGTTCAGCCATACCGTTGGTGGACGGGTGGAAAGGTGCAGAGGTGGCATGACGAATCATGTTAGCCTGTAAGAAGGCTTGGAATTCGGAAGAAGTGAATTGAGGGCCGTTGTCAGACACGAGGACGTCTGGAAGCCCGTGTGCAGCAAAAATCCCCCTCAGTACTTGAATAGTCTTTGCAGCGGTGGTGGAAGAGACAGGTACAACCTCAAGCCATTTTGAATGGCTGTCAACTAGGACCAAGAAGAATTGACCCTGAAAGGGCCCAGCGTAGTCAATGTGCACCTTAGACCATGGAGACTGTGTTTCCTCCCATCTATGTACAGGAGCTTGGGGCATTTCGGGGCGCGAACGTTGGCAAAGGTGGCATGCGTGCACCTTGGCTTCAATGTCTCTATCTAACCCAGGCCACCACAAATGGCTGCACGCAAGCGCCTTCATGCGTACAATGCCAGGATGACCCTCGTGGAGGGAACCTAAGACCCTAGTCCTCATTGAGGTAGGGATGACAACTCTGCTTCCCCAAAGCAGACAACCCTGGAAGGTGGACAACTCGTTCCTTTTAGACCAGAAACTCTGAAACTCAGTGCCAGGACAGCTCTCTGGCCATCCAGATAAAACCCAAGAAAGGACACGTGAAAGTGTGTGGTCTGTGCCTGATTCAGCGGTTACATCCCTGGCATTTAAAGGAGACTCGGGCAAGGCCTGAATGGAGAGGAGATTGGTAGCTGGTGCAGGGTCAGCTTCTATTACCGGCAGGGGTAACCTATTGAGGCCATCAGCATCGCCCATTTCCTTCCCAGGTTTGTGAATTAGGGAGAAATCATAGGCAGAAAGAAAGATAGACCATCTTAGCATTCTGGGGGAGATGATTTGGGGAGTTTGCTTACATGTGGTAAACAGCCCCAACAAAGGCTTATGGTCAGTGAACACCGTAAAATGCCTGCCATATAAAAAATCATGGAATTTTTTAATTCCAGCAACAACAGCTAAAGCCTCCCTGTCTATTTGAGCATAATTACGCTCGGCAGAAGACAAGGTTTTGGAGTAATATGCAACAGGAACCTGAGTTCCATCTGACCTGAGGTGGCTTAGTACAGCTCCAACCCCATAAGGAGAAGCATCACAAGCGATGCACACAGGAAGGGATTCATTGAAATGTGCAAGTACACTGTTAGAAGTGAGTAAGGCCTTGACCTCATTGAAACTTGCTTCATGTTTTTGTGACCACTGCCACACTGCCTGTTTGTCCAATAGCCTGTGAAGAGGCAGCTATACTAGCCTTACGTGGAAGAAAGGAATTGTAGAAATTCAGAAGGCCCAGAAAAGCCTGTAGACTTTGGCCTAGGAGCATGCATAATAGCTTTCAGTTTGGATTCAGCAGGGTGAATCCCAGTAGCATCAATTTTGAATCCCAGAAAATCAGTAGAAGGCACCCCAATTTTAAATTTGTCCTTCTTAAGCCTGAGGCCCGTTTTCCTGAACCTTAACAGGACAGCCCTTAATCTTTCAGCTAGATTGTGTGTAGAGTCTCCTGCAATTAAGACATCATCAAAATAGGGGCAAACCCCTGGTATACCCCGTAGCTTTGGAAAATTCCAGGAGCGACATTTACTCCAAATTGTAGCCTCTTCACCTTGAATGCTCCTCTATGGGTCACAATGGTCTGAGCTACAGCAGCATCATCATCAACAGGCAGCTGTTGATACGCCTGAGCTAGGTCAAGCTTTGCAAAAACATGCCCCCCCTGGAGGGAGGCCAGAATATGACTGACCACAGGAACAGGATAGGCATGTTGCTGCAATGCCTTATTCAGAGTGCATTTGTAATCAGCACAGATGCGAATGTCCCCATTTGCCTTGAGAGGCGTGACAATGGGGGTTTCCCAGGGACTGGAGTCAACAGGTTCTAGAACTCCTTGCTGACTCAGTTTGTCCAACTCAGTGTCAATTTTACCTTTTAAAGCAAAAGGGACCCTTCTTGCTTTAATTCTAATGGGAGTGACAGTGGGGTCTAGCTTTAAGGACACAGGGGGTCCTTTGAATGTGCCCAGATGGGGGCTGAAAACATCTGCAAATTCTTTGCAGACTTCCTGTAGGTCGAGTGTTTGTAAGCTGTTGAGTCCTGTGACGTGTATCCCCAGGGCCTCAAACCAATCGAGTCCTATGAGACTCGTTCGTTCACCCCCTACTACTATTAGATCTAGTGGACCTTCAAAATCCTTATACTGTACGTTAAGGGTGGCCTCTCCCTTAACACACACTCTGGAGTTTTGAAAGTCTGTTAACACAATGTCAGAAGGCCTCAGCTTGGCCTGAGTTCCACTACCGGAATAAATCTTCCTAACCGTTTGCATGGAAATGATTGAAAGTGCAGACCCCGTATCCAGTTCCATAGCCAATGGAACCCCTTGTAGCTTCACCTTAAGTGACAGCTTTTTCTTAATGGGCTTGTGTGTGCCTGTCCTATAGATGCTTCTTCGCGAAGTGCAAAACCCCAACCTGTTTTGGCTGGGAACCCTGGTACCTTTCAGGCGCAATTCTTCCTGAGGTTGTACCTTCTGACGGCCCAGGAACACAGCTGCAATGTGTCCTTGTTTTCCGCATGCTCTGCAGATAGCGGAGCGGAACTTGCAGTCGGTTCTCTTGTGGCGACCTCCACAACCGATGCAGTTGGGGAGAGCTGAGGAGCTTCCTTTTTGTTTCCCTTCTTTTGTGGGGTGTAGACGGTCCACTTCCTTGTCAGGATCCTCCTCAGAGTTCCTTTGGACTTCTTCCTGGTGCACGGACGCAGCATCTGGACTGTTTCTGATCGGCCGCATGTTTTTGATGGCGCCGCCCGCTGCTTCTTCTGCGGTGACCTCTCTCAAGGCATCTTGGAATGACAAGTCCTCCTTGGCAAAAAGTCTCTGTTGTAACTCTCTATGCCTTAGACCGCATACAAATCTGTCCCTCAGTCGTCCTTCAAGGTCTTTGAACTCACAATGTTTGGCGGCTTTCCTCAACGCGGCGATGTACTCCTTGGCCGATTCTCCGGGTCGTTGATCCCTCTGTTCGAAGGTGTGGTGCCACGCGATGACGGACAACTTGGGCTGGAAGTGCTCCTTTAGTAGCTTTTTTAGATCTGCATAACTGACAGAGTCTAGAGGAACAGGTGCTGCAATGTTCTCAGCGATTTCGAATGCGTCTTGACCGCAACACACAGCAGGGTGGCAGCCTTTAAACTATCTCCCCTTACTTGATTTACCTTGAGATAGTTTTCCACCCTGGCTGCGTAGGATTCCCACCTCTCCGGATGTGAGATGTCGAATTCCAAAAGCCTTCCAATTTTTGCCATTTTGTAGAAAGGAAGGGTCTATCAGCCAGCCTACCCCCGATGCTCACTGGATTGGCGGGTAGCTGCCGAGTCAACGCTGTT
>NW_024097463.1:0-16015 GCF_016545835.1 Crotalus tigris
GACTTCAACTCCCAGAATTCACCAGCCACCCATGGACTTCTGGGAGTTGAACTCCACACGTCTTAAACTTGCCAAGGTTACGAAATCCTTACCTAAGGGGAGATTTTGACACTCTTTTCTGGAGAGTTTATATAGTAAATGGTGCTTGGTTACAATAAATTTTGGTTTCTGAAGTAGTGAAAAAAATGGGCTGATTAATGCCCAGCATAGGCCTCCATACCACAAAGAATACTAATTCTTCCTTCAGTGGCATCATGACAATTCTCTTTGCTCTCTTGATGGACAATTCCTTAAATAGCTAACGTTGATAACTTCTGGTGTAAATAATGTATTTGTTTTATTTATTTATTACGTGGAACATCACCCTGCAGAAATAAGATTGATTCCCACTTTGACACTGTTTCAAAAGGCCCTGAAGACATGGTTTTGCCAATGGACCTGGGGATCCCAGAGCAGTGGTGGGATTCAGACAGTGGTGGAATTCAAATATGTGAACAACTGGTTCTCTGTGTGGATGCTGCTTCTGGAAGTCCATTCTGGGCCTGGGCAACAAAAAATTAACTACCGGTTCTGCTGAAGTGGTGTGAACTGGCTGAATCTCACCACTGCCTCCGTTCCTCTTTTCCTTCCTTCCTTCCTTCCTTCCTTCCTTCCTTCCTTCCTTCCTTCCTTCCTTCCTTCCTTCCTTCCTTCCTTCCTTCCTTCCTTCCTTCCTTCCTCCCTCCCTCCCTCCCTCCCTCCCTCCCTCCCTTCTTTTGCTATCTCTCTTATGCCTTCTTTCAGTGGTGGGATTCAAATATGTGAACAACCGGTTCTCTGTGTGGATGCCACTTCCGGAAGTCCATTCTGGGCCTGGGCAACAAAAAATTAGCTACCGGTTCTACTGAACTGGTGCAAACTGGCTGAATCCCACCACTGCCCCAGAGTGATATAGAGCCCATCACATGCTTGGTCTGATTATTCTGACCAGGGAGATGGGGATTTATTGGCTTTTATGTTAGGGTTTTACAGGTTGTCCTCAACTTACAACAGTTCACTTAATGACCACTTGAAAAGGGATGTATGACCATTTTTCACAAATTCGGGTCCTTGGCGACTGACTGATATTTACAATGGTTGCCGTGTCCTGAAGTCATGTGATCACATTTTGTGACTTTCTGACAAGCAAAGTCAATGGGGAAGCCAGATTTACTTAACAACCGTGTTACTAACTGAACAATGGCGGTGATTCACTTAACAACGGTGGCAAGAAAAGTTGTGAAATGGGGGGGGGGAATTCACTTAACAAATGTCTGGCTTAGCAATAGACGTTTTGGGCTCAGTTGTAAGTCGAGGACAACATATATTTTTGTAAGTGACCATTAATGAGTTGGGCAGCCATGTAAATTTTCTTAATAAATAGGTTGATGGATTGATGGACTGATGGATTGATAGACTGATAGATTGATAGTTTGATGGATTGATAGATTAATTTTAGGATCAGTATCAGCAGAAGTCTTCTCCCCACAAATGTGTTATCATTTGGCTATTTCTAGAGTTTTAAGAACATGAGCATTAGGGCAATCAAAAATGGAGACAGTGGACAACTGGCAAATAGTCAAACAATTGGATTAATTTCTGACCATCGAGGTCATCTGGGAACAAGAGAAGAAGGAAAAGTCCCTTTCTATATGGAAACACTTTGCTGGCATCATGATGGCTTCAGATTGGCTTTTCTGACCCTGAATCCCTTATAGAATTGGCTATTCAAGACCTTTTAAGAAATAGAGATGGATATGGTGGACTTTTGAATTGGCACCAAAATTTTCTTACCAACTTACCCTAAAAGTTATTTACTCTAAAAGTTACTTACCCAAGCAAAAGATCTGGGAAAGTTAAATGCTAAGCTAAAAGTTTCAGCTGCTTTTTTTTCATTGCAAGTTGCCAGTCCTTAGGAGTCCAGAAGAGGGGATTATCTGCTAGACTTTTAAAGTCATGGATCAGGAAATAGAGCATGTCAGAAAGTAATATGATATATGTTGTAATCAGAATATACTACATATGCTCTCTATATATGCAATAACTTCCTGGGATACAATTATGCTATATATGCACAATCATATGATACATTTATATGACTGGCCACCTGTTCCCTTTCTTTTCAGAAACATCTAGTGTGAAAATTCACACCACAGTTCCTGCTTCAGGTATGCTGCACACCTACAAAATATTTATTTTTTTAAAAAAGAAAGTTATTTGGTTACTCCTCCTATTTATAGGGGCCACCTGATTCAAAAATGACACTGAGCAACTTCGGATAGATTTAAAGTCCGATAAAATCCACAAAAACAAAGCAATTGGCAGCTGTGGACCATCACTCTATAAAACCTCTCTTAACAGACCTAATGCCTAATGGGAAGAGATTGGCCTTCAGTCTCTTTCAAAAGAGTAGATGGATGCTATGATGGAAAATGTGTTTTTCTTGGATCCCAACAGGGTGGCATTGGGTGATGGATGGCACCTGGAACCTACCTATTGTGCTGGATCAGGGGGAGCAGGCAAAATCCATTACAATTATGATATTGTAATTGGGCTGATATTGTAGCATTGGGCAGATAAATATATGCTCCCCCTTCACTCAATGGACTGAAAAGCGGGTTGCATTGGCAGCCTAGGAACAGATTTGTCTTTACATGCAGTCCGCGACTTGCAACCACTTGTTTAGGGACTGTTTGAAGTTACAATGGCACTGAAAAAAGTGACTTATCACCAGTGCTCACACTTATAGGACTATCTTAGCATGAGACTATCCCCCAGTCCAAAAAGGAACACAAAGACTCAAGCACCTCTCCACCAGCAATCAGCACCCAGATCAGCATGGATTAACTCAGATCAACAATCAAATAGACACTGTTCTAATCAAGAAACTGCCAAAGAAGCCAATAGCAAACAGCCCAACCAAAGAATCTCTAAGACCAGCCCCACCAACACTGACAGGGCAAGCCATCAGAATATAAACTGACAGCAAACATCACTCCTTACTAGGAGGCACTGATGATGTTACTTTCTTAGGATAATGAAACATCTGCAAGAAACAATCAAGTTCAGAGAGCCCCAAGGACCCCTCATTTCCACCCTGAGCTACAAATATCCTCCTTTATTAGTGTCCTTGTTGTTGTTAGTTGTGAAGTTGTGTCCGACCCATCGCGACCCCATGGACAACATTCCTCCAGGCCTTCCTGTCCTCTACCATCTTCTAGAGTCCATTTAAGCTCATGCCTACTGCTTCAGTGACTCCATCCAGCCATCTCCTTCTCTGTCGTCCCCTTCTTCTATTACCCTCCATCTTTCCCAGCATTAGGCTCTTCTCCTTCTCATTAGGTGGCCAAAGTATTTGAGTTTCAACTTCAGGATCTGGCCTTCTAAAGAGCAGTCAGGATCGATCTCCTCTAGGACTGACCGGTTTGATCGCCTTGCAGTCCAGGGGACTCACAGGGGTCTTCTCCAGCACCATAGTTCAAAGGCCTCAGTTAGTGTCCTAGCATCCCCAAAGTCATGTGGTCAAAATTTGGGCAACCAGCATGTATTTATGACCGTTGCAGCATCCCAGGGTCATGTGAACGCCATTTGTAACCTTTCCTACTGTGTCCCAACAAGTAAAGCCAGGGGACAAGCAAATAGGGAAAGGCAGATTCACTTCACGACTGCATAATCCACTTAACAACTGCAATGATTCATTTAATAATGGTGGCAAAAACGTTGTAAAATTGGGTGCAATTCACTTAAAAACCTCCTTGCTTAGCAACAGAGATTCTGGGATCAAATTACATATGTAATTTATTATTCCAGACAAATCAATGTCCAATTTCTTCTTGAAAATCTCTAGTAGTTTCCTTGCAAGTTTCTCTGCAACTAAACATCTTTCAACAAGCACCATCCTACCTTTTCTAAACCCATAAAGCTTTGATTTCATTTAAGAGAAAACTGGATTTTTTTTTCCAGGGCAGAAATTACATCGATAACTTTCCTGAAAAATAGCTTACTTGTCAGTACACAGTACACAGATCCTTCAATGCTTAGAGAAGGGTTGATATGGTTAAAAATTTTGAAGGCCTGTTTTTTTTTTTTTTTTAAAGAATCATGTGTCTCTGTAATTTAGTGGTTTACCAAGTCTGTTTCAGCAGGGCAGTATTGATTTCCAGGCTGCAGACAAAGCAAACAAAACCCCAAACTTAAAGAATATCATTCTTTTAATTTTTTCTGCAGAGCTTCAATACCTGAGGACCAAAGAGACTCAGTTAACTGACAGGACTCTGGCAGATGGTTGGTGCCTGTTCTTCTCCTCCCCTTGTTTCACATTTCTCTTGTGAGAATAGATGTTTTCTCCCAAATTAAGAGATCGTTCAGCAAGGGAACTAAAAGAGGTCTACAATACTATCAATTAAGGAAATGCACGTAGATTTTTATATCGTTCCTTTTTCAAAAGACTTGGCGGAATCCCGCTTTTGTAGAAGCAATGAAGCTCCTAAAATTAAAATTCAGGATGAACAAGTGGAATAAATGTCGATCGGGTTTAGAAATGGCTGCCAAGCTGGCTGAGATAGCCAAGACCTTATGAACAGATGTAAAATTCTATTTTAAATGGACATGTGATCCCAGCAGGTTAACATTTTGACTCCAAATTGATCAAAAAGAACAGAATGAAACCTAACGGGGACCAATACACAGTTCTTTATTTTCCAAGAAATAAGGAACTATGCACCTTTTCTGCATTAGTGGTAGATAGATTTTAATATATTATATACCTTTATCATTCCCTACTCAACTTAAGGGCAACAATTTACATGAATCACTTTAAAGTTGTTTTGTTGCTTTTTTTTTCAAACCTGATTGGCAACTCCTTTGAATATTTTACAGAAACAAATACCGTAAATGCCGGCGTATAAGGCGACTTCCACGAGCGCTGAAATCGGCGCCAAAGACGGGGGTCGTCTTATACGCCGAGTCGTCTTATACGCCGGAAATACTGGTAGTTTCCGGCGTATAAGACGACGTTCTAGGAATGAGGCCCGGCTATAAAGACAGGGGTCGCCGGGTTGCCTTGTACGCCGGCATTTACGGTAAATGTGCAGAGAAGTCCAATGCATACTGGGGTATAGCTTGGGGATTACTGCATATGGGTTATTCATAATACATGTGAAAAATTCTTGGATCACAAGGTGACATGAATCCACAGGGGGACATATTGTGAGCCAGTTTAGGGTAGTGGTGAAGGTGCTGGCTTAGAAACCAGGAGACTGTGAGTTCTAGTCCTACCTTAGGCATGAAGCCCAACTGGGTGACTTTGGACCATCATTGGGAGACTGTGAATTCTAGTCCCGCCTTAATCATGAAAGCCAGCTGGGTGACTTCGGGTCAATCACCGCAAGACTGTGAGTTCTAGTCCCACCTTAGGCATGAAGGCCAACTGGGTGACTTTGGACCAATCACTGGGAGACTGTGAATTCTAGTCCTGCCTTAAGCATGAAAGCCAGCTGGGTGACTTTGGACCAATCCCCAGGAAACTGTGAATTCTAGTCCCACCTTATGCATGAAAGGGATTGACCACCAAGTACAGCCAGCATTTGTTTGCAGTCACGGCAGCAAAAGGTTATAAACAAAAATATTTCAAATCACATGAAGTTTCAGAACAATCAGATCATTTATTCCCTCAGACAATTTTATTCAGTTCCTTTGGAGCTTCTGATACCATGCTAGACAATGATGGAGTGAGTTGAGCAGAAAGATGCAGCAAAATTTCAGACAGCACACAGCTTTCCATCTAGCATGAAAGCAAAAATAGCTTGTTGCTAGGAGAACAATTTTTTTTTTTAAAAAAAAATGGGATTATCCTTGGTGAGCATTCAGACAGAGAGAGTATGGAGGTCAAAGTTTTGAAATGTTTCTGTAGGTGACTAATCTGATTTATACTGGAAAGTCAGATGCTTCTATCTGGGCACAAGCGGTAATTGTCAGGACTGACATTTTCATTAAAATGTCGTTAAGAATAAAGTGCGTTCAGCTTGCGGAATCTCACGAGGATATCCTGTTTTATTATCTGTCTTCTAGTTATTCCCCAACCCACCACTGGCCCAGCTGTCATGGTTCCCAGAGCTGAGTGTAAGTGGATCAGTATTGCAATGATTAATTATTTAATCTATTTATAGCTTGTTTAACAATGCCAATTGATTGCAAGGGTTATTGGTGATAAGCAGAATTGCGGGTTGTTTTGTGATCAAGTCTACATTCCTGTATTGACAGTCTTTTATTCTGAATAGTGACTGCAGGACTGGAAAGCAGCGGAAATGCCAATTTTCAAAGAGGAAGAGAAGGAGGAGGTGGAGGTATATCTTTTGACAGTTGTAAAAGTTCAGACAATTGCATTGCATGAAAATATGGAACTTTACTTAAAGAAAGACTTTCAATACAAAACAAAGATTATTATGATAATTCAGGGGCATCCATTGCTATTTTGATGTAGTGATTAAGATACTAGCCTAGAAAGCGGGAGACTGTGAGTTCTAGTACTGCCTTAGGCATGGAAAGCCAGCTGGGTGACTTTAGGCCAGTGTTTCCCAAACTTGACAATTTTAAGGCATGAGGACTTCAACTCCCAGAATTCCACAGTCAGCAACGCTGGCTGTGGAATTCTGGGAGTTGAAGTCCACATGCCTTAAAATTGTCAAGTTTGGGAAACACTGCTTTAGGCCAATCACCTGGAGACTGTGAGTTCTAGTCCCGCCTTAGGCCTGAAAGCTGGCTGGGTGACTTTGGGCCAATCACCTGGAGACTGTGAGTTCTAGTCCCACCTCAGGCATGAAAGCCAGCCGGATGACTTTGGGCCAATCACCAGGAGACGGTGAGTTCTAATCCCGCCTTAGGCATGAAAAGCTGACTAGGTGACTCTGGACCAGTCACTCTTTCTCAGTCCAGCCTACCTCACAAGGTTTTTGTTGTGGGAAAAACAGAAGGAGAAAGGAGTTTTAAGTATGTTTACTGCCTTGAGTTACCTGTGTAATAATAAAGGCAGAATGAACATCTAATAAATAAATATAGATTATGAGGGTTCCTTGGTGCTCTCTGAGCTTGCTTGTTTTCTTGCAGATGTTTCATTACCCAAATTAGGTAACATAATCAGTGCTAGTAAGGAGTGCTGTTTGTTGTCATTTTATATTCTGGTATCTTGCCTGTGTGGGTGGGTGGGTGTGTCTTAGGGATTCTTTGGTTGGGCTGTTTACTGAGGACCCCTCATTTCAACCCTGAGCTACAAATATTCTCTTTCATAAATATTGATTATAATTGCCATATTTGTTTTTTTGACCCCCTACTCAACAAATCCCTCATATCTATTATTCACGTCATCCTAAACTGTAATTTAGGGGGGGGAAAGTGTTTTTTTTCCTGTATACTTAAAGCAAGACAATTCTTTATTTTAAAAAAATCACGTGTTGATTCTTGGAGTAGGTTAGAAAGCAGAATTTGTCACAGAAACTAGTTTTAATTTTTTTCTTTGACAGATGTTCCCCAAGAGCCCAGTGACTTATCTCCAAACAACCCTGAAAGATGTAAGTTAATACATTCTTCTGGACTGATGCAACTGTGGTCTCCTTGAAATTCTTAGATTTCCGAAATATCCATGATGGATAATGAATCCTTTGATTAACCTTTTCTTCTTTGCATTAGCACAGTGAGATGCAGATGGCCAAGTAGGATTTGAATGTAGATTTTTCCACACTCAATCTCTCGCTCATTAGACCAAGACATCTCAATGACTTTAGCTTTTGCAGGCCTAATAGTATCTTCTATATCAGGAGTTCCCAAACTTGGCAACTTTAAGACTTGTGGAGTTCAGTTGTCAGAATGCTCCAGACAGCATGAAGAATTCTACATCAGATTCTAGAAAGAGTACAGAGAAGAGCAACAAAGATGATTAAGGGACTGAAGGCTAAAACATACGAGGAATGGTTGCAGGAACTGGGTATGTCTAGTTTAATGAAAAGTAGGACAATTAGTAGAACAATTAGTAGGACAATTAATCAGAGGAACAACTTACCTCCAGGAGCCGTAAATGCTCCAACACTGGAAGTTTTTATGAAGAGATTGAACAACCATTTGTCTGTAATGGTATAGGGTTTCGTGCCTAAGCAGGTCTTCTAATCCAGCTCCCTGCTCAAGCAGGAGAATCTATACCATCTCAGACAAGTGAGTGTCCAAGGTTGGAGCATTCATGGCTTCTGGAGGTAAGTTGTACCACTGATTAATTGTTCTCACTGTCAGGAAATTTCTTCTTAGTTCTTGGTTGCTTCTCTCTTTGGTTAGTTTCCATCCGTTGCTTCTTGTCCTGCCTTCTGGCGCTTTGGAGAATAGCTTGACTCCCTCTTCTTTGTGGCAACCCTTGAGATACTGGAACACTGCTATCATGTCACCCCTCATCCTTTTCTTCATTAAAGTAGACATATCCAATTCCAGCAACCGTTCTTCATATGATCCTTGATAGAGATTCATACCGAAGCAAAATTTTCATCACTTGAATTCCGATAGGCCTCTGATGGTCTTTGGACTATGTTAGAAGTACACCAGAGTGCCAATATTTCACCCTCTGCTCTGTAACAAAATTCTCTAAGACAGTGTTTCTCAACTTGTGATCTACAGACCCCTGGGGTCTCCTAAATGTCATCACAGGAGGTCTACAAAGTCTTGAAGAAATGTTATGATTTACAGTAAATGATAGCAGTGTTCTGATATCTCAGTCATGACCACAAAGAAGAGGGAGTCAAGCTATTCTCCAAAGCACCTGAAGGCAGGACAATAAGCAATGGAAACTAACCAAGGAGAGAAGCAACCTAGAACTAAGGAGGAATTTCCTGACAGTGAGAACAATTAATCAGTGGAAGGATGTTTCTCCAGAAGCCGTGAATGCTCCAACACTGGAAGTTTTTAGGAAGAGACTGGACAGCCATTTGTCTAAAATGGTATAGGGTTTCCTGCCTGAGCAGGGGGTTGGACTAGATGACCTTCAAGGTCCCTTCCATCATCATCATCATGTTGTTGTTGATCTTCTTCTTCTTCTTCTTCTTCTTCTTCTTCTTCTTCTTCTTCTTCTTCTTCTTCTTCTTCTTCTTCTTCTTCTTCTTCTTCTTCTTATTCTTCTTCTTCTTCCTTCTTCTTCTTCTTCTTCTTCTTCTTCTTCTTCTTCTTCTTCTTCTTCTTCTTCTTCTTCTTCTTCTTCTTCTTCTTGAGTTAAGTATTGGTGGTCCATGGCCACAAAAGGTATTTAACGGGGGTCCATGATAAAGAAGTGGTTGAGAAATACTGCTCTAAGAAATTTCACCTTTAGATAAATTTCACTCCTCGCATGGATTCCTTCAAAAGAACAGATTTTATTATAAATTATTTGATGATACGAGGCTTGTTTGCTAGGAAGAATTCCTGCACATCTATCTGTTTTTCTTTGTTTCTTCAGATGCTGAAAGCAGTGGACTCCTTGAAACCTTCAGAGGGGCGGGTACTGTATAGATCTTCATATTTCAATAGGGAAACATGTAGAAAATATATTTCAACAGACTTCAACATGGGGTGAACCACAGGCCATTTCAGGAAGCACCCATCTTTCTGAACACCCAAATTGTCCTACTTGGCTTTTGAATTATGCTCAGATGTGAGGCACAAGACAATTAAGAGATGGATTTTTTAAAAGATGGCTACACCTTATATTTTGGCACGGTGCTCAGCGATTAAGATTAAGGTTCGAGACCCAAGTGCAACGTGATCGGGTAAGCTCCTGTCCTTGCCTCAACTCCTGCCAACCTAGAAGTTCGAAAGCATGCAAAGGCAAGTAGATAAATAGGTACCACTTACCTGGAAAGCTAATAGCACTTTGACATCATGCTGGCCACAAGACCATGGAAATGTCTTCGGACAATGCTGGCTCAATGGCCTCGAAATGGAGGCGAGCAATGTCCTATAGTTGGCCATGACTAGCAGAGTAAAAGCTGCAGGGACCCCTTTATCTTTTTTTTTTCTCACACCACACATTTAAAGATAACATCTGGGTTTATCTTTCCACCCCTGAATGTTATATCTCTTGTCAGTCTTACAACTTGTCTGATATTCTGGGGACACCATCAACGTTCTTATCTGTCTTTTGAAGTTTTCTTCTGCACTTTTGCTTCCCTTAATCCAGTGGTTCTCAACCTTTTTAATGTCGCGACCCCCAACCGGTCGTAAGTCAAGGACTACTCAACCGGTTGTAAGTCGAGGACTACTCAACTGGTACAGCACCGTTTGCAGAATGGGGCTTTTGGCGGGCTCAGAGGGCAGAGACAGCCTGGACAATTCCTATTGGCTTTTGAAAGCCAATAGAATTAGACTCTATTGAAGAGAATCTATTCTATTGGCTTTCAAAAGCCAATAGAATAAAAGGGAGTAGCACAGTTAAGGAAAAGGGGAAAAAAATGGCGGACTGCGTTGTTTGGCGACCCCCGTGAAATGGTCGTTCAACCCCAAATGGGGTCCCGACCCACAGGTTGAGAACCACTGCCTTAATCTAAGGATCAATAACCAAACCCAGACATTTCCATAACATCAATAACCTAATACTTTAAATATTAAACTCTCAGGTGTGCTACCACTCATCAGCAATTCCATTTTTATCAGTGATGGAATTCAAATATGTGAACAACTGGTTCTCTGTGTGGTTGCCACTTCCGGAAGTCCATTCTGGGCCTGGGCAACAAAAAATTAGCTACCGGTTCTGCTGAACTGGAGCGAACCGGCTGAATCCCACCACTGCATTTTCTGCAAAAATGCTTTGATTTGACAAGAGTTCACGAGTCTCACACCAGGAGTCTGGAGACTTCAAAGATGAGATTAACATAAGCCTTATAACAATAAAATAAAACAAATTACGTTTTTTTTAAAAGGAGAGATGGAAACATCTTGTAAATTTATTATTGTTGCTGTTATTGTTGTTCGTCACACAGTCAGCCAGAACTGTGGAATGGATTTGGCATTTTTATTCACCTATCTAGTCCTTCCCAAGGACCTGGGATTGGGAAATGTTACTGTGGTTGTTATTACTGAGTGGCACCAAGTACTCGGAAAGGAGTTTCAATCCTTGCTTTAGTCACTGACACTATTATTATTGAGAACTTTGAGAAATTTATTGATTCATGAAGAACAGGGTGGCGGAAGTAGGGTTTCTTCTGCCACTCAGCAAACTTATTGTTTTTTTTAATGTGACATAATGATTAGTTGGTTTTCTGTTTATTTCCCCCTTGCCATCTTCTTTAAAGTTTGTCTTCTAGTGTTAGTTTTTAATTATATCTGTTGAATTCTGTATTGAATCTTCTGTGCAGAAGGAAAGAGTATGATAATTAAAAACAAAGGATTGTCACTGTAATGGGGTGTCAAGGGCCACATAATGCAATGCATACAATAAAGAAAAACTTAGTTTTCACAGCATTGCCTAAGGGACAAATGTGATTTGAAACTTATCTTATTCAAATATTAGAAATTCTTGTATTTAGCAAGAGCTCACTGGGGCCGTCCTTCCTTCCTTCCTCCCTCCCTCCCTTCCTTCCTTCCTTCCTTCCTTCCTTCCTTCCTTCCTTCCTTCCTTCTTTCTTCTTTCTTCTTTCTTCTTTCTTCCTTTCTTTTCTTTTCTTTTCTTTTCCCGTAGTTTCCTTGGCCATTTCTGGAAGTAATAGAAGTTTATTTCAGCTATTTAGTTAAGCATCAAACCCCTGTTTTCATCATCTGTAAAAAAAAAAAAAAGTTATAGAAAAGGTATTTGATTGCCTAGAGAGGCATGTTTTGAAATTTCCTGATCAAGGAAATTACAAAAAGCATAAACATTATCTGGCATGATAACATAAACTTTTCTCTTTTATTTTGCTTTATAGCCGTAACCCAGAAAGATGCAACTGTTGCTTTTGATAATTCTGTACAAAGAGGTAAGTTGATACCTGCAGTTTGTTCCCAGGGTGAACAAGTCTTCAACCCTGCTGTGGAAAATATTTGCTTAATTTACAGTTATTGGAAACGTGTATCTTATTTTTATCCTGGCCTTTAAAAAGGCTTGAGCTGAAAGTAACCTGGCTTGCTAAGACTTTCATGCCTTGAACGACCTTGCTAGCAATATGTACACACCTTAGATCAACAGGCCAGTGTGCTGCAGCTGCCAAAAAGGCCAACACAGTGCTAGGCTGCATTAACAGAGGGATAGAATCAAGATCACGTGAAGGGTTAATACCACTCTACAATGCCTTGGTAAGGCCACACTTGGAATACGGCATCCAGTTTTGGTCACCACGATGTAAAAAAGATGCTGAGACTCTAGAAAGAGTACAGAGAAGAGCAACAAAGATGATTAGGGGACTGGAGGCTAAAACATATGAGGAACGGTTGCTGGAATTGGGTATGTCTAGTTTAATGAAGAGAAGGACGAGGGGGGACCTGATAGCAGTCTTCCAATATCTGGGGGCTGCCCCAAAGAAGAGGGAGTCAGGCTATTCTCCAAAGCACCTGAAGGCAGGACAAGAAGCAACAGATGGAAACTAATCAAGGAGAGAAGCAACCTAGAACTAAGGAGAAACTTCCTGATAGTTAGAACAATTAACCAGTGGAACAACCTGCCTACAGAAGCGGTGAATAATCCAACACTGGAAGTTTTTAAGAAGAGACTGGACAGTCATTTGTCTGAAATGGTATAGGGTTTCCTGCCTGAGTAGGGGGATGGACTAGATGACCTCCAAGGTCCCTTCCAACTTTATTATTATTATTATTATTATTATTATTATTATTATTATTATTATTATTAATCATCGCACAGTCAGCCAGATGTTCAGACTGGATTTGGCATTTTGTCTACCTATCGAGTCCTTACCCAGGACCTGGGATAGGCAGATGTGGATGTTTGATGGCACATAATAATAATAATAATAATAATAATAATAATAATAATAATAATAATAATATAATAATAATAATAGTTTGGCTTGGACAAATGTGCCACACTTACTATCAAACAAGGAAAAATAATGAAAACTGAAGGAATCAAGATGCCCCACGAAAATAACATTAAGAGTCTGGATGAGGAAGAGTACTACAAATACTTGGGTATCCTTCAAGCTGACAACATCAAGCACACTGAAGTCAAGAAAAAGATTAGAGGTGAATACATCAAGAGAGTGAAGAAGATCTTAAAGTCCAAACTCAATGGAGGAAATACCATAAAGGCAATCAACACCTGGGCAATCCCAGTCATTAGGTACACAGCTGGAATAGTGGACTGGACTCAAGCAGAACTAAAAGCAATGGATAGGCAGACCAGAAAAATAATGACAATGAATCATGCCCTTCATCCACGCAGTGACATTGATAGACTTTATCTACCAAGGCAAATAGGTGGGCGTGGAATGCTACAAGTACATCAGATGGTTGAAGAAGAAAAAATGGCTTTGGAAGAATATCTGAAGAACAATGATGAAGATGCACTGAAATTAGTATATCAGGAAGGCTTACTAACTACTGGAGAGACCAAACTGGCCTACAAGAAAGACCAAATGAAGAACAGAATAGAGGCATGGGAAGACAAAGCACTACATGGCCAATACATGAAAAAAATAGCTGGGAAAGCAGATAATAATAAAACCTGGCAATGGCTAAGAGCAGGAAAATTGAAGAAAGAGACCGAGGGACTAATTCTGGCTGCACAAGACCAAGCCTTAAGGACAAATGCATACAAAGTCAAAATTGAGAAGACAGCAACAGACAGTAAGTGCCGCCTATGCAAAGAAGCTGAAGAAACAGTGGACCACTTGGTAAGCTGTTGCAAGAAGATTGCACAAACTGATTACAAGCAGCGGCATGACAAAGTAGCAACAATGGTGCATTGGAAGATCTGCAAAAAATATCATTTGCCTGTAAGCAAAAACTGGTGGGATCATAAAATAGAGAAAGTCATAGAAAATGATAAAATTAAACTGCTCTGGGACTTCAGAATTCAAACAGACAAGCACCTGCAACATAACACCCCAGACTTAACAATTGTCGATAAGAAAGACAAAAAAGTCTGGATAGTGGATGTGGCAGTGCCTGGAGATAGCAGAATAGAAGCGAAATGAACTGGAGAAGATAACCAAAATACAAAAGATCTTACAAAATGAAATAGAAAGGACTGGGCAAAAGCAAGCAAGGGTAGTGACCAATATGTCATAGGCTCCTTGGGTGGCAATTCCAAAACAACTGGAGAAACCACTTGAACACCATTGGCACTGACAAATTTGCTATTAGTCAATTGCAAAAGGCAGCCTTACTAGGAACTGCTTCCATCCTGCGACGATATCTGTAATACCATCAAACATCCACATCTGCCTATCCCAGGTCCTGGGTAAGGACTCGATGGGTAGACAAAATGCCAAATCCAGTCTGAACATCTGGCTGACTGTGCGATGATCGATAATAATAATAATAATAATAATAATAATAATAATAATAATAATAATAATAATAATAATAGAGACAGTCATAGAAAATGATAAAATTAAACTGCTCTGGGACTTCAGAATTCAAACAGACAAGCACCTGCAGCATAACACCCCAGACTTAACAACTGTCGATAAGAAAGATAAAAAAGTCTGGATAGTGGACGTGGCAGTGCCTGGAGACAGCAGAATAGAAGAGAAAGAACTGGAGAAGATAACAAAATACAAAGACCTACAAATAGAAATAGAAAGACTGTGGCAAAAGCAAGCAAGGGTAGTACCAATAGTAATAGGCTCCTTGGGTGCAATCCAAAACAACTGGAGCACCACTTGAAACACCAATTGGCATTGACAAATTCGCTATTAGTCAATTGCAAAAGGCAGCCTTATTAGGAAAACTGCCTTCCATCCGCGACGATATCGTTAACTACCATCAAACAATCCACATTGCCATCCCAGTCCTGGGTTAGGATCGATAGGTAGCAAAATGCCACATCCAGTCTGAACATTGGCTGACTGTTGCGATGATCGTAATAATAATAATAATAATAATAATAATAATAATCCCCCAGTGAGGCACTACCTTGACGTGGTTGTGGGGCTTGTGTACTATGAGGAAGATGAGAGCTATGCCAGAGGTTCAACCATACTGGACAGGTCTCATCAGAGGAGTCAGACAAAGAGTGTCTCTCCCATAAAAATATGGTGAGACGTAAATTACAGAATGCCATACCGGCTCGGACGTCGCCCGGGTTAACAAGGTCCGCACTAGATATTGGAGTTCCTGGATATCTGGTGAAAAATGGGTTACAGGACTCAGGACTGTTGGCTGAGCAACCAGGCCAGCAGCTGCAGAACTACTGGAAGAAAAGGTGTTTACCCGTCGCAGATACACAGAGATGTGTGGAAAACAAAGAAATAATGATCTGTTACTACAGATCAAGTCCCCCCCAACAGACGAGGTATCTAAAAAGAATGCACCAATTCTGGAAAGAACAACATCCAGAATCAGAAATAACAGAACAGAGACTAGCAGATCAACGCCGATTTATAACACGAAATAAAGTATTTACAGAAACAGAATTAGACGAACTGCAAAGGTTTACCCAGGGCAAAGAAATCAAAGCCTTACAAGAAGTAATTCAGAATGTAGAGGCAAACAAGGGGGAGTTGGCAGTGAAAGAATCCAGTAGAGATATACAACTGTTCTCATTTGGAAACCAGGCGCCTATTCCTCAGGAAGAACAAAACCTTCTAACTAAAGAAATACAAGAATTGAAACAAAGAATAACTGAGCATCTAGAACAGCACAAAAACAACAGAATAAGGCTGCCTGCATTGAAGCTTTTTCCAAAGAAACAGCTAGCACAAGCATTAAAAGATGCAAATACTGCAATAGCAAGTATAAGCACCAATTCACTGCAAGAAACAAACCAACTAATGTACAGCACAGCTGCAGTTATAACTGAATACCTGGGATGCAAAATCAACCAAGAAGAAAAACAAACAAA
>NW_024097464.1:0-29185 GCF_016545835.1 Crotalus tigris
TTTGATGTTGTGTTTATGAAGGATCTTACTGATTCTGTCTGTGGTGCCTTTTATGTATGGGAGGAGGGCTTTGCCGTTTTCTTGTTCTTTGTCGTGGATTTTGGTGGGGGTTTCTTTTTGGATTAGGTTTGTAATCTTATTTCTATGGAATCCATTGGATGTTATTACATTGGTGAGAGTGTTTAGTTCGGGTTTTAGGTGTTGTTCGTCAGCTAAGCGTTTTGTTCTGGAGATGAGTGTCTTGGCTACAGAGTTGATCTGTGCGGGGTGGTGGTGTGAGAGAGCATGCAGATAGCGGTTTGTGTGTGTTTTCTTCTGGTAGATGGTGTGTCCTAGGGAGCCATTGGATTTCTTGTAGACTAAGACATCCAGGAAGGGAAGCTGTTGAGGTGTGTGAGGAAGTTGTCCAGTTTTTCTTTCCCATGTGGCCAGATTATGAAGGTGTCGTCTACGTATCTGAGCCAGAGTTTGGGTTTGTGATCCGTTTTTTCTAGAGCTTGGGTTTCAAAGTGTTCCATGTAGAGGTTGGCAATGACAGGTGAGAGGGGTGATCCCATGGGTGCTCCTTCTGTGTGTTTGTATTTTTGTCCATTATAGAGGAACAGACAGCACTACGTAACCTGAAAGAAGACACCAGCATAATAAATCCTACCAGCAGACAAGGGCAACGCACGGTGGTCTGAACACTTGACTACCAAACCAAATAACCAACCTACTCCAAGACTGCAGAGATTCACAAAATACAAACCCCTCCTAAATACAGATCCCACCACCTACCTGGAAAAAAACCACCAGAACCAAGATAAAAGCCTCCCCCATTAGCGAAGAGATCAGCAAAGAAATCATTCCCAGAGAGAAATCATCCAGATGCCACTAAACACTCTATCGGTCTCCCAAGATACCACAAAGAAGGAACCCCACTCAGACCTATAGTCAGCTCCATAGGCTCACCTCTACAAACCTAGCCAAATTTCTCGCCAAACAATACAGCCCTATGCAGAATCCATCCACCTCACCGTAAAAAACTCATTCCGTTTATAGAGATCATAAAGAAACAAAGCTTACAGCCCAGCGACCTACGAGTGAGCTTCGATGTCATATCCCTCTTCACCCAAGTGCCTATCAAAGAAGCCTTGACAGCTATTCAAAACAAATAGAACCCCCCCAAACACATCTTAGATCTGACCAACCACTGCCTATCCAACACATACTTCATCTATAATGGACAAAAATACAAACAAACAGAAGGAGCACCCATGGGATCACCCCTATCACCTGTCATTGCCAACCTCTACATGGAACACTTTGAAACCCAAGCTCTAGAAAAATCGGATCACAAACCCAAACTCTGGCTCAGATACGTAGACGACACCTTCATAATCTGGCCACATGGGAACGAAAAACTGGACAACTTCCTCACACACCTCAACAGCCTACACCCCAAAATACAGTTCACCATGGAAACAGAAGCTAACAACCAACTTCTCTTCCTGGATGTCTTAGTCTACAAGAAATCCAATGGCTCCCTAGGACACACCATCTACCAGAAGAAAACACACACAAACCGCTATCTGCACGCTCTCTCACACCACCACCCAGCAAAGATCAACTCTGTAGCCAAGACACTCATCTCCAGAACAAAACGCTTAGCTGACGAACAACACCTAAAACCCGAACTACACACTCTCACCAATGTACTAACATCCAATGGATTCCATAGAAATAAGATTACAAACCTAATCCAAAAAGAAACCCCCACTAAAATCCAAGACAAAGAACTAGAAAACGGCAAAGCCCTCCTCCCATACATAAAAGGCACCACAGACAGAATCAGTAAGATCCTCCATAAACACAACATCAAAACAGCATTCTGCACAAACAGAAAAATATCCACCATCCTTAGAAACCCCAAAGATAAAATTGAATTAGAAAATCAAGGGGTATATGAAATCCCATGCACCACTTGTCCCAACATATACATCGGACAAACCAACAGAAGAATAAGTGCACGCATTGAAGAACATAAGAACTCAGTCAAAAAAGAGGAACCAACATCTTCCCTGGTCCAACACCTTAAAGCCACAGGACATGAAATTGACTTTAAAAATACCAGAACCATTGCCAAAAGTGAACATTTTAATAACAGAATAATCAGAGAAGCCATCGAGATAGAAAAAACGCCCACACAGCATGAACAAGCGAGATGATACCTTCCCGCCTACCAGCCATTGGAAAACATGCCGTGGGCGGGGGACCTTATGGACAAACGACTCCCTAAAAAAAACCCCCCCCCAAAAATCTTAAACCCTCTGAAACTAAGACAACCATGAGCACAACAAACAGAACACTCCCCCAGCCAATCCAGCAGCACAGCCAAGCCCTAACCATCAGAAACACACACCACCCAACAGAACACAGCAAGTCCCATCCATCAGTTCATACCCTCACTGGCAGTTAAAAGGAAGAAACAGCTAAAACCACACATGCTGGCTCAAAGCAAGGAAGCTAAAACACACCAGTGCTGAAGATGACGAATGTGACTTCGTCGAAAACAGTTGCCAAGACACTTCCAATTTTACGCGCGGAGAAAACACCGAACAACCAAAGGAACTATATATATATAGAATATATATATATATATATATATATATATATATATATATATATATATATGTTGTCTGAAGTTTTTGCGGGTGTTTGTATGTAGGTCTTTGGTTGTTCGAGTTTTCTCCCGCGTAAAATTGGAAGTGTCTTGGCGACGTTTCGACGAAGTCCCATTCGTTATCTTCAGGCTGGTGTTTTCAGCTTCGTGCTTCGAGGAGCAATGTGTGGTCTTAGCTGTTTCTTCCTTTTAACTGCCAGTGGGGTTATGAACTGATTGGGTGGGAGCTTGGCTGTGTTCTGATTGGGTGGAGGTGTGTTCTGATTGGTTAGGGGCTTGGCTGTGCTCTGATTGGCTGGGGGGTTGGCTGTGATCTGATTGGCTGGGGGGTTGGCTGTGTTCTGATTGGCTGGGGGAGTGTTTGTTTGGTTGTGCTCAGGTTAGTCTGAGTTGCAGAGGGGTTTAAGATTTTGGGCTGCCTTGCTATTTTTTGGCTTCGCGTTGGTGGTCGTGCCTCATTTTCATGGAGGGTGTCAGTTTGCTTCATGTATGGATTGGAGGGCTTTAAAGTGGCTAATGATGCAGCTCTGGTCTGGCTTCTGGTTTGTGGTCGTGCCTCATCATCGGTGTGGCTTTGGGTTTGCTTTTTGCGTGGATGTGTGGTGGTGACATCCTGTGTGGTTTTTGTGAGTGTGGGTCTGGTATCATTTTTTGTATTAGGGAGTCGTTTGTCAAAATCTTAAACCCCTCTGCAACTCAGACTAACCTGAGCACAACCAAACATAACACTCCCCCAGCCAATCAGAGCACAGCCAACCCCCCAGCCAATCAGAGCACAGCCAACCCCCCAGCCAATCAGAGCACAGCCACGCCCCTAACCAATCAGAACACACCTCCACCCAATCAGAACACAGCTAAGCTCCCACCCAATCAGTTCATACCCCCACTGGCAGTTAAAAGGAAGAAACAGCTAAGACCACACATTGCTGCTCGAAGCACGAAGCTGAAAACACCAGCCTGAAGATGACGAATGGGACTTCGTCGAAACGTCGCCAAGACACTTCCAATTTTACGCGGGAGAAAACCCGAACAACCAAAGACCTACATATATATATATATATATATATTATATATATATATATATATATATGGAAAACCCGCCCTTATTGACAAACGACTCCCTAACACAAAAAATGATACCAGACCCACACTCACAAAAACCACACAGGATGTCACCACCACACATCCACGCAAAAAACAAACCCAAAGCCACACCGATGACGAGGCACGACCACAAACCAGAAGCCAGACCACAGCTGCATCATTAGCCACTTTAAACCCCTCCAATCCATACATGAAGCAAACTGACACCCTCCATGAAGAGGAGGCACGACCACGAACGCGAAGCCAAAAAATAGCAAGGCAGCCCAAAATCTTAAACCCCTCTGCAACTCAGACTAACCTGAGCACAACCAAACAGAACACTCCCCCAGCCAATCAGAGCACAGCCAAGCCCCTAACCATTCAGAACACACCTCCACCCAATCAGAACACAGCCAAGCTCCCACCCAATCAGTTCATACCCCCACTGGCAATTAAAAGAAAGAAACAGCTAAGACCACACATTGCTGCTCAAAGCACGAAGCTGAAAACACCAGCCTGAAGATGACAAATGGGACTTCGTCGAAACGTCGCCAAGACACTTCCAATTTTATGCGGGAGAAAACCCGAACAACCAAAGACCTACATATATGTATATGTATATATATATGTATGTATATATGTATATGTATATGTTTTCTGAGGTTTTCGCGGGTGTTTGTATGTAGGTCTTTGGTTATTCTCCCGCGTAAAATTGGAAGTGTCTTGGCGACGTTTCGATGAAGTCCCATTCGTCATCTTCAGGCTGGTGTTTTCAGCTTCGTGCTTCGAGGAACAATGTGTGGTCTTAGCTGTTTCTTCCTTTTAACTGCCAGTGGGGGTATGAACTGTTTGGGTGGAAGCTTGGCTGTGTTCTGATTGGGTGGAGATGTGTTCTGATTGGTTAGGGGCTTGGCTGTGCTCTGATTGGATGGGGGGTTGGCTGTGCTCTGATTGGATGGGGGGTTGGCTGTGCTCTGATTGGATGGGGGAATGTTCTGTTTAGGTGGGGGCTTTGTTGTGCTCAGGTTAGTCTGAGTTGCAGGGGGATTTAAGATGGTGGGCTGCCTTGCTATTTTTTGGCTTCATGTTCATGGTCGTGCCTCATCTTCATGGTGGGTGCCAGTTTGCTTCATGTATGGATTGGAGGGGTTTAAAGTGGCTAATGATGCAGCTGTGGTCTGACTCTGGTTTGTGGTCATGCCTCATCATCGGTGTGGCTTTGGGTTTGCTTTTTGCGTGGATGTGTGGTGGTGACATCCTGTGTGGTTTTTGTGAGTGTGGTCTGGTGTCATTCTTTGTGTTAGGGAGTCGTTTGTCAGTAAGGGTGGGTTTCCAAATGGCTGATAGGCGGGAGGTATCATCTCGTTTGTTCATGCTATGTGGGCATTTTTCTATCTCGATGGCTTCTCTGATTATTCTGTTATTAAAATGTTCAGTTTTGGTGATAGTTCTGGTATTTTTAAAGTCAATTTCATGTCCTGTGGCTTTAAGGTGTTGGACCAGGGAAGATGTTGGTTCCTCTTTTTTGACTGAGTTCTTATGTTCTTCAATGTGTGCACTTATTCTTCTGTTGGTTTATCCGATGTATGTGTTGGGACAAGCGGTGCATGGGATTTCATATACTCCTTGATTTTCTAACTCAATTTTGTCTTTGGGGTTTCTTAGGATGGTAGATTCAAAATATATTCAAAATCTTGGCGACACTTAACAAAGTCGAAACGTCGCGAAGACACTTCCAATTTGACACGGGAGAAAACCCGAATAACCAAAGACCTACATACAAACACCCGCAAAAACCTTAGAAAACAAATATAAGAAGCTCAAAATAGCTATTCCAGTTCTCCCTTTATTCTGTTAGCAATCTAAAAAAAATGTGTATAGATAGATAGATAGATAGATAGATAGATAGATAGATAGATAGAGATAGAGATAGATACACACACACACACACACACACACACACACACATGATACTGTAACTTTGAGGTCAATACATCCCATGTAATCTTAGTCCAAAGAGTACTGCATTTACAATACCTTTCCCCCATTCTGAGGTTGTCTATGTTGACTCTGTATGTCCTGGCAACGGACATCATGCCATTTCTGAGGCAAGCTCTTGGGGATCCAGGGAAAAGTAGTAGAACAGTCTGTGGACAAGTACTGATAGATCTTCCACGTTGTACCAAAATCAGTAGAACGCTCAATCACCATGCCACCTGGCAAAGGACTCTTAAGAGACAGAGGAAAGAAGAGATAACTAGAATTCAATAGTCTTACTTTCTACCCTTAGCAAGAAAAAGGAGAGAAAGGGGAGTTAATCAGTGTGATTGATCCAGAACCCAGATAAGCTAACAGTAGAGACCAAGACTCTCACTAGTTTACAAAGGTCATTTGAATCAAAATTTATTTCTCCAAAAAGAAACAGGAGAGCCATGCACATACCCTGAAATCCAGCAGGAGATTAGCAAGCTGAAATTTATTGTTTAAATCCAGTTGGAGATAAACATGTTTCACATCTGAGGAGACAAAAAAGCAATTATCAGAACAGTGGGCCATGAACATTATGAAACTAAGGCTTTTTCTAAAAGCTAGATCATTCATTTCCTCTCTGCAGTTAATCTATTAAATCTCAAGCTCTATTTACTAAATCCACACAACCCTTGTCCCTCTGAAATCATTGTTCTGACCATAAAACTACTTTACAGCACGTCCACATCAGCCTCTTTCCTTTCCCCCCCCTCCTCTAAATCAGGGACTTACCATTCTGAGATTGCCACCAACGCTTGTGTCCTGTAGAAGAGAGAACATTTTCCACCCGGTGACTGTTGAATGCATGAGGGATTCTGGAATCACATCGGCAACATTTCATTTGCCACTGAAACAGGAATAAAAGATGGCCATTAGATTTATGATCTCAATGGCATGGTGTTCTACAAAATTAAAACACAAATGATATAATAATGCAAAACAGTATTAAATGTTACTTCCATCTTTTAGAAACCAGCATTCTGTTTAATGGAATTTTTCTTAGAGAGAGGATTCTTTGATTGAAAGCTTGAATTTTAGTCAATTGGATAAATAAGCATAGTGTATGTTCAAACTAGGCTTCTAATATACCCCTCCATATGTGTAAAGCTATATGGAGATATAAGTGCAGGGAATCTTGTATTTTTCCACTTCTTTCTTTCCTGGTTATTCACAAGTAGACTTTTCCCAACTGCTCTGTCTGTCCCATAAGATCAACAGGATGGGCATGAGCTGGTTTCCATCAATTAAACAATGTCAACTCATGGAACCATGGAGTTGTACCTTGTCTTTGTCATGCCTTCATTTTGAAACACTTGCCCCACACCCAGGATTATTCTGGCTCCAACAATGACATCCTTTAGAAAAAAATGGCTTTCTAAATACTTATATTAATATATTTCAAAATACTTATATTAATCTCCTTTCCTTTTCTTCCCTTGGCCCAAACATTTTTATCAGAACACAAGACCAGGTTTAATGATTTAAGAGCACCTTCTTCCAATTCTTCTTTGGCAAATGTTTACTTTGTAAGGACTGCTCACTACCTTAAAACTGGTGAGGCTGTGGCTATTTTAAATCTCATCTCCCCAAGGAAATATGGACACTTCGAAAGCAATACACAATTTTAAAGTTGGAAAAATTAAATTAATTTGGGTGACAAATTACCTTGTCAGTTTTTACTGGAAACCAAGCTCTCCAAATTTCACTCTAGCTGTTATATTTCCCCTTCAAAGGGGCAAACATTACATTTTGGGTTACATGCTGTGGTTTTTTTTCTTCTCTGTGTTAAGTTCATGCCAGAGCAAAATGAATAGACTTGGTATAATTCCTTTTTTAAAGCCTAAAACAAGAAGCCTGGAAATTGTTTGACTTCCATTTCATAGAGGAACAATTTTTGTTTATTCAAATCCACATCAACTAACACTTGACTAAAGCACCCAGGGAGAATGAATACATTCTGGCAAGCTTACTATATTGTCTCTTCTATTTTATTATAACTTTAAATAAATACTGTATTTATTACATGCAAGTAAACCCAAATGTTGAGCCTGATAATATTTGCCATGCATGAAAACAAAAATTACAGTTTTGCCAGGTTTTAGCTGAACAACATTGCATTTATTTAAATCTCAAAATAGATTGAGCCTAAATCCATCTCAACTTCCTAGATTGAGAAAGCATCAGAAGACAAGTGGCTTTACTGAGTGAAAGGTTAGTAGGTGAAAAGTCAACCCTCTTTAGCTTGAGTGAGTAATTCAAGGAGCAAGTCAGACTGGGCTATCTCAAAAGGTTTGTGCACAAAAGGCTTAAAGAGACTTCAGCCCAAACTTGACAAACAAATACTAAAAGATGACAGATTAAGCTAAATCCTGGCTTTTAGGTTAATTCCATTGATTCTGACAAAAGCACGTTGAAAGAAATGGTGTAAAATGAACCAAATGCCACCAGAACAAGAGTCTGCTTACAACAGGCGTGTCAAACTGCTGGCCCGTGGGCTGGATGCGTCATGGCAAAACAGCGCCAATCCCATTGCTGGCAATGGGAAAAAAGTCATGATATGTCGCGACATGTCACGTGATGTTGCGAGTTTGACACCCCTGGCTTAGAATATTAGTATACATTGACAAACACAATATACTATTATTAGCAATCACATGATTAAAAATAGTTGCAGGGTGAAAAAAAAATTATGTTACCAGTCTGAGTCTGGATAGAGAGAAATTGGAAGGTTATAATATAGAAGAAACTGAAACATTGGTAGACAAACAGATTTGGCAGACACATGACATTAATTTATTATGTTATTAGATTCAGATGAAAATCCATAAGGTGCACAGGTTAAATTCTGAAAAGGTTGTCATTACCACTTCTGTATACTGGAGCATAAAAGATTTTATTAGATAGTAAAATGAGTATAACTTCAGATACATTACAGTAGCACAGGGTGGACTGCATTTTTGTCACATTGTAATAAAAAATGGCTCAGGGAAAAGAAGTTTTTTCTATCCATTTCAGCACAATACATTGTGTAAAAGCTCTTCTATATTTCTAGAAGGACCTCTCATTGTCTCATATAGCCATGACTTGACAAATGATCTGTCTGCTGAGCTTGGACTTCCCAGAGTTTGGACCTGACATACATGGACATTTGAAACATACATTTCACAAGACAGTGCACCCCAGTGTTGAAATCCTGCAGCTCTTTCAATATTTGGGAAACTTAAAATTAACACTGGATGAAAATGAAAGGGGTTGACTGCTGTACTGAATAAGTTGTGTAATATTTTATTGCTTAAGAAAAAAAAATGCCCATGGTCCAAACTAAAGTTTGCCAGAGGAGACGTGTGTCTCAAAGTTCCCTGGGTCAGACAATATTTCTGACCAGCTTTTATTTTGGCTCTCGACAAGTTCATGCTGCTTTGGAAGAACTCTCTCCAATATTCTTCCTGCCAAGAAAGTTTGATGCATTCTCATTCTCTACTGGCTTTAGGGAGAAATGTGCAGATCCTTCTCTGTATCTATTGCTGTTTCCTGGATCAAGGAGGCAGGTACATGCATGAAATTATGTATCCCCACTGATACTACAGATCACTGAAACAGAATCTACACTAAAGGAAGGGAGCTTATTCAACCAATGACAAAAAAACAACATTCAAATTATGGAATCAGCCAAGAGTTGTCTCCTTGTAGCAGTTGAATTGACCCTGTATAAATGGAGGTCCAAAGAGGTCCCTAACAATACATACTGTATATCTTACTTGGTCTTCTTGTAATCAAAGACTTAGTCCTCAATACTAAGATAAGAGAGCAATCAAGAAAACTAGAATGTTCTCATGGAATACACCAACTTATACAGTTAAATTTTCTTTCTATTGATTGTATATTTTCCTTCCAATTATTTGTTCACCTTTATCTGGTACACAATTATGACAAGAGTAAATAACAGGTACAGTATCTCCTTAGGAAGCAAATGACCAATTTCTATTTCACATAAAGTTAGAGAAATGCCTTTGGGTCACATTAATTTCTTTCTATGCGGTAACAATGGGTGGGAGCTAGTTAATCTTCTAAATAACATGTATGTTGTGTCTTATCCTTATAGCAACCATTTTGTAAGCATTTTCATGACATACTCTAAAATATCAGACTGCCATTAATTGAGTAACATTTCCTATCTTCCTGGACTTCCTATGAATTACTTTTCTTCCTACACCCATATTTTCATCAGAAACAGAAAGAAGAACTTATGTCTGGGTGAAAGAAACAAGAAAGAAAAACTAGAATATGCAGATAAAAATAATAGGATGCTTTAGCACCACCCTTAGGGTGCATGCTTTTAACTGCAAATAACTATACCATCATAATTTACACAAAAAAAAACTCCACAGCAAGTTGTTGTCTACCTGCATAATTTTAGCTCTATACATGCAAATCGCCATCTCCTTTCATTTGTTTCAGTTATGAGTTTCTTTTCTGGAAGTATACAACTGACCACTACAGGGCAGGG
Source organism: Crotalus tigris (assembly GCF_016545835.1). Classification (NCBI taxonomy): domain Eukaryota; kingdom Metazoa; phylum Chordata; class Lepidosauria; order Squamata; family Viperidae; genus Crotalus; species Crotalus tigris. Next base: position 10,281 of record NW_024097464.1, read on the forward strand.
ATGGATGGGGCCTTTATCCTAGTCTTTGAATCCACTTTAAAAGAATGCTGTCTGTAAGGTATGAGTACATGTCTTCAAAAGAAATCTGGGTCTAATTTCACTTTATAATCTCATGTAATGTATTTTCATAAAAAAAAATTGTGCTTGATGTATGAGTATGATGTCATTTTGAAATGTAAGCTTTTAAATGTTGTTGAATTAGCATTTTTGCGAATAGAATAGAATAGAATAGAATAGAATAGAATAGAATAGAATAGAATAGAATAGAATAGAATAGAATAGAATAGAATGAGTTGGAAGGGCCCTTGTAGGTACAGGAGTCCCTATAACATTTCTGACAGATGGCAGTCCAGCCTCTTCTTGAAAGCCTCCAGTGATGAAGCACCAACAATATCTGAAGGCAATCTGTTCCATTGGTTGATTGTTCTCACTGTCAGAAATTTCTCCTTATTTCCAGACTGAGTCTCTCCTTGATCAGTTTCCATCTGTTATTCCTTGTCTGGCCTTCAGGTGCTTTGGAAAATAGGTTGACCCTCTCGTCTCTGTGACAGCCCCTCAAATATTGGAACACTGCTATTGTGTCTCCCCTGGTCCTTCTCTTCATTAAACTAGCCATGCCCAATTCCTGTAACCATTCTTCATATGTTTTAGCCTCCAGTCCCCTAATCGTAGTTGGTGCTCTTCTCTGCACATTTTCTAGCATCTCAACATCTTTTTTTATAGTGTGGAGACCAAAATTGATTGCAGTATTCTAGGTGTGATCTTACTAAGGCTTTATAGAGTTGTATTAGTACCTCATTAGTACCACATGATCTTGATTGAATCCCTCTGTTAATGCAATTTAAGGTTGCATTTGCTTTTTTTTGGCTGCTGCCGCACACTGCTGCCTCATATTTAATTGATTGTCCACTAAGACTCCAAGATCTCTCTCAAAGTTACAGCTATTAAGCCTGGTTTCACCCAATCCATATGTGTACTTTTGGTTTTTCTTGCATAAGTGTAAGACTTTACTTTTCTCTACTGAGATCAAATTGCATCATAAGTTCTCTAATCCTAAAACCACTTTATACCCAGCAATGTTTTAAATAATTTTTCATATATGCAGTGTTTCATTTCAGGAATATGTCGTTAAGATGATAGTTGTTTCTATAAATCTGGTCAACAAAGAACCTGGCATGAAAGATGTTTATAGAAAATAGTTTGATCTTTTTAACAATATGAAAACAATATGAAAATGTCACTGGAGCATCTGGGATTCTTATTCATACTAGTTTTGGGGAGCAGGGGAATGTGAGTTTCCTCAGATTTTGAAATAATGTTCAAATTGTCCCCTTGACCAGCAGCAATTAACAAGTGATATTTAGTTCAGAGCTATGAAAAGCAGAACAAATTTCTGTGTATCATATTCTTGTAAAAGGCCCAGGAGGAGGAGCAGATTTAGTTGATGAGTTTGTCATTGTCTGAAAAAGATTTCTGTAATATTCTCAAACAGATAATAGTGGGAAGAAAACCTTTGAGGTCTCATTAAATGCTGATATGGCAAAAAAAAAAAAAAAACCAAGTAAAAAATTATAGAAAGTTCCATTTAACTGACTTTTCAGAATTAGCAAATAATGCAGTATTAAGAAATAAGGAACATTTAATTTTGCAGTTGAGAATTGGATTAATAACTGCCAGTAAGCAACAATCACAATAATAGAAATTGCAGCAAGAATTAATTCCATCAGGTTCATATTAATTATCTGATGTATAGGCCGGCATTTTAAAGAGAGGAAAGAGCAACGGACTTTGCTATTTAACTCAGCATGATACCTGTCAGTGTACTATTTTTCTTTCTTAAAACACATATTTACACTTTGATCTCATAATAAAGTTAATAGCATATGCCTAGAATGAAACACTAATTTGAAAGGAGCAGTTGACGACAGCAGAATATTATTAAGAGCAAATACAAAATGTACATAAAAGACAAATTAGTGTGCCAATTCTAAGCAGTTTGATTCACATTACACATAATAGCATCCAGCATAATAACATGAACTTCTGGGGGCAATTCTAGATATTTTTGTGTTTGAGGGAGAGAACAAGGAAATGCCCTCTCACTTTTCATTTACAAAAATTGACTGGCAATGTTAAGTCTCTGCTACACTTGAAAGCAGCAATTTGAGTTGCTAACACTTTCCCTGTTATCCCCTAACTATGTCATTCTGCCCAATGATAGACCAGTCCAGATGAATTTTGAAAATTACTATGCTAAGATGCATATTTTCTGCTTTCTGATTGTAAGAACAGCCCAGTCCCAATGAATTCTGAGAATGGTATTCCATCGCATGAAGATATTCCAATGAAGCCAGCTGGGGAATAATATTTTATTAAAAAAATTCATTGTTCCTGACATCATTTCCTTTGTACAGTCATTCTGCTTGCTTAAGATCTATTTGCTTCCATCCCTATTTCTACAACTGGATTAACACTATAGCACTTATTAATCATCATTTCTTCAAGGAAATCCATGTGTTTGCTTTTACATAAAAAATAAATATTTGAAGAACTAAAAATGTACAGCATCAATGGTGCCACTTGAATTTGGTAAAGCAACAATTTTCATACCTCTCCTTTATAAACATGTCAGTCCTTGTCTTTAAGGTGCCTTCACATAACGTTTTTGCTGCCTCAAAAAAAATTCTGATAAAAAACTGCTTATCAAGAGGATATAGGAACTACAATACTCAAAAATTATACATCATAGTATAATACAGAGTAGCAAGAAATTTTTTCCAACCCAATGACATATACTTGAAGATTATATACTTCTGTAGGAGATAATAATTTCAACAGATGAAGTAACCAGAAAGTAAAGAACTGGAGCTGTGCTGTTTCAACATGTGTTTTTCAAAAGCTGTGCAGAATAGAAATGCCCAGCTGCAAGAGCAATATGGGAATTTAATTCTGTGCTCTAAGTACAGCAATTGGCATCATTTTTTATATGTTTGGTGGCACTAGGAAAATTGCTCTGAACAGAACTCAGTATTATTATTGTTGTTGTTGTTGTTGTTGTTGTTGTTGTTATTATTATTATCAATCATCGCACAGTCAGCCAGATGTTCAGACTGGATTTGGCATTTTGTCTACCTATCGAGTCCTTACCCAGGACCTGGGATAGGCAGATGTGGATGTTTGATGGTATTACAGATATCGTCGCAGGATGGAAGCAGTTCCTAGTAAGGCCGCCTTTTGCAATTGACTAATAGCGAATTTGCCAATGCCAACGGTGTTAAGTGGTGCTCCAGTTGTTTTGGGATTGCACCCAAGGAGCCTATGACTATTGGTACTACCCTTGCCTGCTTTTGCCACAGTCTTTCTATTTCTATTTGTAGGTCTTTGTATTTTGTTATCTTCTCCAGTTCTTTCTCTTCTATTCTGCTATCTCCAGGCACTGCCACGTCCACTATCCAGACTTTTTTGTCTTTCTTATCGACAATTGTTAAGTCTGGGGTGTTATGTTGCAGGTGCTTGTCTGTTTGAATTCTGAAGTCCCAGAGCAGTTTAATTTTATCATTTTCTATGACTTTCTCTATTTTATGATCCCACCAGTTTTTGCTTACAGGCAAATGATATTTTTTGCAGATCTTCCAATGCACCATTGTTGCTACTTTTATTATTATTATCAATCATCGCACAGTCAGCCAGATGTTCAGATTGGATTTGGCATTTTGTCTACCTATCGAGTCCTTACCCAGGACCTGGGATAGGCAGATGTGGATGTTTGATGGTATTACAGATATCGTCGCAGGATGGAAGCAGTTCCTAATAAGGCCGCCTTTTGCAATTGACTAATAGCGAATTTGTCAATGCCAATGGTGTTCAAGTGGTGCTCCAGTTGTTTTGGGATTGCACCCAAGGCGCCTATGACTATTGGTACTACCCTTGCTTGCTTTTGCCACAGTCTTTCTATTTCTATTTGTAGGTCTTTGTATTTTGTTATTTTCTCCAGTTCTTTCTCGTCTATTCTGCTATCTCCAGGCACTGCCACGTCCACTATCCAGACTTATTTGTCTTTCTTATCGACAATTGTTAAGTCTGGGGGGTTATGTTGCAGGTGCTTGTCTGTTTGAATTCTGAAGTCCCAGAGCAGTTTAATTTTATCATTTTCTATGACTTTCTCTATTTTATGATCCCACCAGTTTTTGCTTACAGGCAAATGATATTTTTTGCAGATCTTCCAATGCACCATTGTTGCTACTTTTATTATTATTATCAATCATCGCACAGTCAGCCAGATGTTCAGATTGGATTTGGCATTTTGTCTACCTATCGAGTCCTTACCCAGGACCTGGGATAGGCAGATGTGGATGTTTGATGGTATTACAGATATCGTCGCAGGATGGAAGCAGTTCCTAGTAAGGCCGCCTTTTGCAATTGACTAATAGCGAATTTGTCAATGCCAATGGTGTTCAAGTGGTGCTCCAGTTGTTTTGGGATTGCACCCAAGGAGCCTATGACTATTGGTACTACCCTTGCTTGCTTTTGCCACAGTCTTTCTATTTCTATTTGTAGGTCTTTGTATTTTGTTATCTTCTCCAGTTCTTTCTCGTCTATTCTGCTGTCTCCAGGCACTGCCACGTCCTCTATCCAGACTTTTTTGTCTTTCTTATCGACAATTGTTAAGTCTGGGGTGTTATGTTGCAGGTGCTTGTCTGTTTGAATTCTGAAGTCCCAGAGCAGTTTAATTTTATCATTTTCTATGACTTTCTCTATTTTATGATCCCACCAGTTTTTGCTTACAGGCAAATGATATTTTTTGCAGATCTTCCAATGCACCATTGTTGCTACTTTGTCATGCCGCTGCTTGTAATCAGTCTGTGCAATCTTCTTGCAACAGCTTACCAAGTGGTCCACTGTTTCTTCAGCTTCTTTGCATAGGCGGCACTTACTGTCTGTTGCTGTCTTCTCAATTTTGACTTTGTATGCATTTGTCCTTAAGGCTTGGTCTTGTGCAGCCAGAATTAGTCCCTCGGTCTCTTTCTTCAATTTTCCTGCTCTTAGCCATTGCCAGGGTTTATTATTATCTGCTTTCCCAGCTATTTTTTTCATGTATTGGCCATGTAGTGCTTTGTCTTCCCATGCCTCTATTCTGTTCTTCATTTGGTCTTTCTTGTAGGCCAGTTTGGTCTCTCCAGTAGTTAGTATGCCTTCCTGATATACTAATTTCAGTGCATCTTCATCATTGTTCTTCAGATATTCTTCCAAAGCCATTTTTTCTTCTTCAACCATCTGATGTACTTGTAGCATTCCACGCCCACCTATTTGCCTTGGTAGATTACTATTATTATTATTATTATTATTATTATTATTATTATTATTATTATTATTATTATTATTATTATTATGGATCATCGCACAGTCAGCCAGATGTTCAGACTGGATTTGGCATTTTGTCTACCTATCGAGTCCTTACCCAGGACCTGGGATAGGCAGATGTGGATGTTTGATGGTATTACAGATATCGTTGCAGGATGGAAGCAGTTCCTAGTAAGGCCGCCTTTTGCAATTGACTAATGGCAAATTTGTCAATGCCAATGGTGTTCAAGTGGTGCTCCAGTTGTTGTTGTTATTATTATTATTATTGTTATTATTATTATTATTTTACAAACCAGGATCATTGTAACGTTGGTTTGTGATGAAGTGGTTTATGTTTCAGAATTCTTTACTCAGTCCAAAACTATATCGTGTATAGTAGAAAAATACATATTAATAGACAAGTTATTGGAGATTTCTGATATATGGACATGGTTCTTTTTTTTCCAACAGAAGGTTCAGTAGTTACACAGTGATACTGTACCTTTTGTTTGAAAAATGGTCATCTGTTGCTGTTGTTTTTAAATGTGACATTCAAGCATGTTAGGATTATAAACTATCACATCAAATTAATACCCAAGGTAAATCACTTTATTCTGCTACAATGAAATGTTAATTTTATTCAGTGACTCTGGATTCTACTTTCCCCTGCTGATTTGCTTCTGTATATGATTCTTCATATGTCAGCAATAACATCAGAGAGCTGGTCTCCAACCAGTTCCAGTAGATTTATAGCTATGGGAGGATTTAAATTTATGTTTAATAAGTAGCAGCTTTACACTGATCTTATTTAGGCTTGAAAACTATTAAGCAGAGTTGGAATTAGTCAGTATTCTGATAGGAGATCATCAGGGAATCTCAAAAATTTACACTGGAGTGGGAAGTAAAAATCCCATCTCAAGGCAATGAAATGGGAAGCCACTTCTGAATTATTGCCAAGAAAAGTGCATGGATCAACCCATGAAATCACTACAAGTGAAAATTTTATCCTTCTAGACCTTGACTGATAAATTACCAGTGCATCACACTGCCTTTCTAAGAAAGTACAAACATGGCAAATTGCTTCATAATTAAAACATCCCTGCCTTGAAAATTTCCACATTTCATGATTGATTATAACCTTGCTCTTATACTTCTAAATATGTATGTTCCTCTACATTCTCAGAATCATGTCCTGACTGCACAAATGTCTGTCTTGCCCCCAAAATATTGTCTTTGTCTTGGCCCCACCATGAGTGAGACAGGCTTAAGATACTTCTGCTCTCTGTTAACTAGCCAGCCTCCACCTCAGTCATTTATCTTCCAACCCAGGGATGTCAAACTCACAACGTCACATGATGTGTCGTGACATATTGTGACTTTTTTGCCATTGCTGGCAATGGGGTGGGCGCGGTTTCGCTATGATGCATCCAGCCCATGGGCCAGCAGTTTGACACCTCTGTTCTAACTTTTGTCCCCTCCATTAGCACTTTATTTCCTGAATTTCTTTCCCATTGGTCATGTAACTCAATTGATCTCAATTACAGTTGTGCTTATTTGTTACCTTCTCCATATTTACCACTCACTTTCAGTCACTTATCTATCCTAGTCTCCCTGTGAAGTAAATAAGAGACTTCCCAGCAGCTACTCAGTTTGAGTTCTCTCACTGTGCAGGACCCAGATAGTTGCCCAGTCATGGCAGATCCCCTTCCTCCCTCCCTTCCTCTCTCTTTTCTTGGGGCTATTCTCCTTGAGGATCTTCCTGTATGTTTCTTCATATCCCATTATTTTAAATTGAGTGGTTATGGAATGAGAGAAAAACAAGCCAAAGTACAAAAAACAGGCAGAAGCATGAAATGAGGCAGGCTCCATTCCTGTTATAGTGCCCTTATTAGTGGGTGTTCCCTGGCTGGCTGGAGACAGTAGCAATGCCAAGAGAGTAAATGAGTAAATCAATCACATTGCTTATAGGGAGGACACAGAGCAAGATCATTCAGGACACATGCAAGAGAAGCAGGATAGGATTAGCAACAGGGAAAACAAATTTTGTACAAATAATTTTCTGAGGACGGGAAGTCAGAAATTTAACTCAGTAGGGGGAAAGGTCATTTGAGTAATAGCTGAGGTGTATCAACATACTATCTGAAACCTTTTCATTAGTGTGCCCATGTATCTTATCTCAGATGATAAAAACATCTTCTCACCTTTTGAAATTATCATGTGCTAAATGCTCTTTAGGCAAGATAATCAGGTGAGCCAATATCCTTGACCTAAGGCAAACAATGTCTTAATATTCAAGGTCTTTCATTCCATAAACACTGAGAAAGTTATGGTACTAACTTTATTAGTAAGTCTGCAAAATTATCTACTTCATCACTAGAATGCTGAGAAATACTTCACATCAAGATGAAAACAGTATTTTTAGTTAACCTAACCCTTATTTTCAAGAAACCTGAAAAGGTCCAAAAAGCCACCATATCTAATAGTGTAATCCTTTACCACTCTTCTAATCACAGGAAATATGGCACCTTATTATATTTAATCAGAGAACCATTGTTATAGCAAGGAATATGAAGCACTAGAAGTAGATGTTAATTTGGTACAGGCTAGGTCAGTGATGGCGAACCTTTTAGAGATCGAGCACCCAAAACCTGACCCCACCCCTGCCCCACCCCGCTCACCTCTGCCCCGCACCTACTCCGTCCCTGTTGAATTTCTCGCTATGTTAAGGCACCTAAATTTAGGTAATCTGCCCTTTTAAAAAAACTAAAAATTTACATTCCCCATTTTATATCAATTTATTCAACATAGGTAAGTATAACAATCTTTTAGTGAAACCAGACTTTATTTTCCAACAGGCAAGGGTTTAATAAAGCATTTCCCAATAAATTATCAAATTAATATATATTGTGTTATATAGGATAGATAAGATGCATTAGACCTATCCAACAAGCTTCCACTGTGGGGGTACAAAGTATAAAGTTTAGAAGGAACTGCAGCCAAATCCAAGGCAGAATTTTGGAGTGTTTCCATCAACAGGAAACTTACCAGTATTGCAAAATACCCTAGGACGCAAACATACACTTTGGGACACTTCTTGGATTGGCACTAGAGTTAGACAACACATGCTGGCCAACAGGGCAAAATGGAAGGAAAGCAAGCAAGCAAGCATGGCCCCTCCACTCATACCCTGTGCAGAGGTTGCAAACAACAACAACAACCCAGCAACCAAAAAAAAAGAGTTTATTTTTTTTTTTACTTTGATACCAGAAATAGGAATTTAAATAGAACTTTACTTTGAAGCAGAGAGGAAAATTGGGTAGAAATGAAAGAATATAAAACAAGTCTCGCATTAAAATTATAGTATTGGCTCAGTAAGCTACTCAGCAATAAAAGAAAAAAAGGCGAAGTAGGATAAAGAGTGGAAATGGACACCAGGGGGCTGAGCCCAGAATTATATTCAAAGTATTATACAATTTATTTGCAATTATTCCATATTAGTTCCTGTTTTCCATTACAAAAGTTCAGTGAGGAGCAATGGAAAAATACCTAAAATATGCAGCTCATAAATTTTTACTCTCCTTTGCTGAAAGCAGTCAAGCTCATTTGGAAGAGGTGAATCAGATTACTGGGCTCATATTGCCCATGGCTTGTAGATTGCCTTTCTACCCATGATGTAAAGCAAAAGCTTGTAACTGGTGGTCTTTTGCCCATATAGTTGCCAGCATTTTTTATTGCACAGGTTATGGCTTCGGGCAGCTGTATTTCATTAGCATCTGACATGTCAGAAATTTCCACACCTTCTTTAAAGTATATGCACATTTTAGGGAGAAGCAGTGTGCAGGTCACATTTTAAATATTGAAATGTTATCCATATACATAGAAAATAAACAAGGAATACAAACTCCACTTAGAAAACAATGCCCAATATTAAATTCATTCATTCACTGCACCTTTTTAGAAATAATTCCTTTTAACTTCAATATAACAATAACTGGTTATATTTGTAGTAAGAGAGCCAGTTTTGTACGGTGGTTAAAAGCACCAAGCTAGAAGCTAGGAGACTGTGAGTTCTCAGGCATGAGGCAGTTGGGATGACGTTAGGTGAGACTTTCAGCTTAGAAGGAAGGTAGCCACTTCCAAAAATGTTGCTAAGAAAACTGTAAGGACATGTCTATGCAGTAAGAATGATTTGAAAGCATATGCACACATATACCGGGGGGGGGGGCAAGGTAAAGTTCTATATAAATTCCTACTTCTGGTATCAAAAGTAAAAAAATAAACTCTTTTTTTTTTGTTGCTGCTGGGTTCCTTTTTCTTTCCCGTATTTTTCCTATTATTTTCTTTTGTATTTTTGTATCTTACAATATTAATATATAAATAAACTAGATTTATTCATACCAATTGATCACAGAAGGCAGAGAAGGTATGTTCAGCTTTCTTTCTCTTGAGTGCTGAGACTGTTTGCTTTTGTTTTTAACATTTAAATATTATCTGAATATGCATGTGCACACCCAAAAGTCCCTTCTACTGGGTTTGCATTGAACCAAAGACTACTAGAAACGTATGTCCTTCTATTTTAGAACAACCTTTTTATTTGTAGTTTTAGGGACCTAGATAATACAAAAGAGGGGCACAAGGACTATAGGTTCTGGTCCACTGTGATATTTTGACTTGACAATCGTAATAGGACAATCAAAGCCAAAGAGCAATAAATATCTTTGTGCTTGTCCATGAAAATAAATTCCTATAATTTGATTTAAACCAATTATCTTATTCTACTCTTATAGTATAATATTATATTATTATTTTTATGAATACAGATTGTCATGAAACCTTAACACATTAAACAGTCTTAAAATGGAGCTGCATTAGTTGCTCTAACAACACCTTTTAAATAGTATTCTCTGAAGTGCAAATCAGTATGTTGAATGGTGCTAATCCATTTAAAATTCATATGCTTCAAGGAGAACAGGAAAACCTTACAATGTCTATCAATAAACCCTTTAATCAGTAGCTCATACCATGAAATATGAGTCAGTGTCAGCAGTAAATACCAGTATAATGACAAGCTACAGAAACCGTAGCAGAAAATAAGTCCCCTTTAACCTATTTATTGTTGATCAAGGCAATTAAAGATGAAGAGAAGGGGTACTTCTCCAACTTTCTGAAATACCTTTATGGACAATAAGAGAATCCAATTTGACATATTTTTAAGTGAGTTGTATGTTGATATAATAAACATGGAGCACTGACATGTATGCTATTCCCAAAATCCTTTCTCAAAGACAATTTTAAGTACCATACCATCTCCTTTAATAATGCTCCTTGAAAGTCGCATGGGTTCTGCTTCATAACAGACTTCCTATTCATAAAACACCTAGAAATGGCCAACAAAATCTTATTTGACTTAAATCTTGCTTGCAACATGCTGTGACCCTACCTTCCACTTCTTATTGGCTTTCAGTTTAGTTCTCAAGAGTCAGGACCTAGAAACAGACAGCATTACCAGCCACAATGTCTGTCCAGTGGCTAACTAATTTATATAGTGATTGAATCAGAACCTGTTCCCTTTCAATGAAATCAATGTTATGAATATTTGGTTAACAGGGAACAGTGCAAAAGACAGAAATGGCCCTTGAATAAGTAGATTTCTTGCTGGGCAAAATTTATGGCTCTCTGTTTTCCCCCCAAAATTGCTTGTGGTGAAAAGAAATGTAGCACATGAGTGCAATATGAAGGGCCGTTACCAATACCATACTTTCCATGGATTTCCATGCTGTGCAAATGCAGGATTTCTCATTTTCCTCAACCTACTATTTAATGAGAAATGGGGAGGTTAATAGAAAGATCATTTTTAATTTCTGCTTTTCCTGTGATCCAATGGTAATAAAAATGTACATATTAGAACAGATTCTGCAGGTAATCTTAGCTCATAAATACTTCTGAAAACTCATTTAATGTTTTGTGCATAGTAAAGGAATTTATACAAACTCAAAGTATATTCCTAAGTCATATTCCCCTTCTCCCTATTCAGGCCTATATGTACAACCCACTTAACATCTGTTTATTGGAAAATGAATGGCAACTAGTTGCTCTAAAACTTAAACACATCAAAAGTTTGGATTCATTTTATGGGGGGAGTCACTTTTGAAGTGCTGTACAGAGATTGATAAAATTGGAGAGGAGGGGATATTTTATTTGCTTTTTTTCCCAAACACAGTGACAAGATGAAAACAATAAGGCATGTAGCTGCCAGGTTTTCACTCTTGGACTTTATTTGGATCCTGGACTTTATTTGGATACTCAAGCTGGAGGTTGGCACACAGCCTCTGTGCCTTAAGAGCTACTTTACATGAGGAGATTCAAGAGCTTCATTTTTTTTTCTGCAGAAAGATAATGCTATTTTCATGTACAGGAATTTCTGCTGGTTCTACCCCTGTTCTGAACTATTGTTCTCTGTACTCAGAAGTGTCTGCTGCTGCTTCTTTCTTTCACATTATGTGAAACATTATGTGCTTATGAAAGTTGCTCTGGATCTTAAAGTTTTACACCTACACAGATTACAGCTACCTGCCAATGACAGTCCCAACAGGTCTCTGCTATATCAGCATTTATTCAAAGTGTTGTATGTGAAGAGGATATAATCTGAAATTTGCCAGAGACAGGAAATGCCTTAACCTGGGATTTAAAATGGGATAGCACTGGAGGAAGAACAGCTTGACCTCCTTCTGTTTCTTAAAACATGTGTAAGAAAAGGAAATCTTTTGGAAGGGCCATGGTAGTTTGTGGTGGTCAAAAATCAAAAAGAGTTGTGTGGCATCTTTTCAGAATAGCAAAATTTATTTTAAAAACATAAGCTTTAATTTATTTCTTAGTCTGAAAACATGCTACCAGAGACCTCTTGATTTTGGAGAAACTTTGAAAATAAAAATTAATAAACAAGAAATTAGATATTCTACAAGGGCAATATGAAAAAGTTATGAAAATAGTTGGCATAAAATCAATTTCCTCTCTAGTTACTGAGACCTGTAAGAGTTGACTTAAAAGAAAAAGAACATCACTGCTTATCGAAAGAAGTCACTCTTGTACAGGCTGTGTTGAGGGCAAAGAGAATAACCTCTATTGGGACACCCAAAACATAGAATTAAACTCCACAGAAGTGAAGTGGGCTCCAAATTTATTTCCTGCACTGAAACATAGAGAACATAATAACTCTACTTTAAAATTCTGGCTTTGGGCATATCTTATTCAGAGAGAGTGAAGAAACGTTATGTTCTAACTTACCATAGCAATCATGTAGACTCAATCTTTACAAATATCCAGTGCCCAAAATCATACTGAAAGTTCACATATTGCACTAACTATGGTTTGATTAAGCATTATCTCTTTAAAACTCCATTACATACTAAAGTCATAAATCATGGTTTATATACCACAACAGCTGAGTTTGCACAACCAAAACAAATCCAAAACTATATCATAATCTGTGAACCCAAATATGAGAATAGTACAAGAATTGGAAAATCACAGATAAGATAGATGAATGGGATCAAAAAGATTACAAGAATGTAATCTTGACGAGCAGCAAGGTATCTATAGAGATGGACAGATAAGGTGACTATTTGTGCAATTACTAGGAATCAAACATAGTCAAGCACCTAATCTCTGTTCTGTTTAGTGACACCACAAAACCAATGCCACTAAGTTATGAAAGTCTTGTCCTTCCTGAATGAATAATAATATTTGGGTTATACATACTTCTCCATATGGAGTACAGGAAGTTTCAGGTTGGGTAAGTCCACAGGTGGAGGAGGCCTTCAAATAATGGATTCTTCCTATAAGAAGATCCTGTGCATGTGGGTAGCAGGCCCCATGCAGACAGGTTCTTTGTGCAACCAGGAGGTATGGAGAGGCTAGAAAGAAATACAGAATCGATTTTAACAACAGTATTCATTAAGAGAAAATAGGATAGAAATGCTGCCCTTTTTTTCTATATTGAGCAGCTTCAAAGAAGTAATGCAAAATAACATAATAGCTACTCAAGTTAAGTGACTATCTACAGAATTAAGGAACTTCTACTTTAAATTTCACTTCTGCAATAAACTAGCTATTAAATAGCCATACAAAAGTCATTCAAACTGTAATCCTCTGTATATACATCAGACTAGAAGTAAGAACCCTGTGAAGCTTCCTACTGTTAGTCTTAACTTGCTAAGTTGCAATGTGTGGATAATTCTATGGCTTTACCTTATAGCACTGTCATAAAGATTAGAGAGACCATGTATGCTAAACAATGCAACAGCTGTAAAAGCAGTAAAGTGCTAAATATTATTCACCCATCCAATAAATGACTTAATTTTCTCCTATCACAAACATAGCAATATGCAATGTTATTTCATTAATTTACAAATGCCCTTTTTAGAAAATAGTGCAAAAGACACATGGACCTAGAAAACACAAAATAAATCATTTGTATCTGTGAACCAGAACTATTCTTTAATAAAATGTTCTTAATTGTGACAGTATACATATTTGCTAAAAACATATAACATGCAACCAGGTTACTGTGTGACCATAGTTCCCTTAAGATATGTACAGGTCCCACTATATTAGATAGAGTGGACTCACTCCAGGTCCCCGCTTTTAAATGTTATCATCTGGTAGGACCTAGAAAGCCAGCCATTTCTGTAACTGCATCTACCTTCTATAATAGCTTCTTCCTGATCTGAGGAGGAGGATTACACTCCTTACAGTCTGGAAGGCCCTGAAGACCTGGCTTTCCCTCGGGTACTGTGCCTGGAGGGAAGGGAAGCCTTGTGATGGATTGTTCTTGATGGTTTGAAAGATTTTTATTATTATAATTTTTGTCTTTTGTTATTTGTTCAATTGTTGTTAGCCCACAATTATTTAATAAGGACACATCTACAAACCTACAAACCTTCTTTTGGGCCCATGCCCCAAAACAGCAAAGTGAAATCCAACTGAGTCATTTTTTAAAAAAAATTGCTTATACCTAATGAACAGATCTTGCCAAACTAAACTGTAACCTTCTAACCTACTAGATATATCCTAAGAGATTCTAGGGTGTGGCTATCCTGAATCTCTTCCTCCCTTTCCTCCAACCAGCCCAGGACTATGAAGTCTCTTGATTTGAGCTTCTCTTTGGAATGCACTATTTTCCCCCTGGGAAACCATGGTGCTCATGGCCAGGATCCCCTACACACACACACACACACACACACACTACTTCTCCAGATGCACATTCCATTGCACCTTGAGATAATCTGCTTCTTCCAGTGTTCTCTATATTACCTCACTATGTTCTCCACATAGGGAAAAGGATAATTATTCGGCATAAACAGATCCAAGGCAAGGCTTTTGAGGCTAACTAGCATTAATAGGAGATATTAACTATTGTCTGGATCTACCTTATCTAGTCTATCTAATATTTTTCACTTGCATACAGAGAAAACACTTACCCAGAAGAAGGAATATCCACATAATGATGAGCTTCACAACATTCAAGAGTTACCTTAAATGAACATAAAACATATATTCAATGACAAAGATGATAGCATGGATATGACAAATTATTAACCTTTCTTTAACATTGCTTTGCAATGTTGTTGTTGTTATATAATTGCAAAACAATCCTAAGAAGTAAGAGGAAATGTCAATGAAAGGGATTACAGGTAGACCTCAACTTACGACTGGCCAGTTATAACAAACCCAAGAAAAGGGACGTACAACCCAGATTCAAAGTTCTGACAGTTGGGTTTCCCCACCACCCACACTCTGGGATCAGGTGACTTTCAGGCTGAGCACTCAACAACCACAGCAATAGAGATGAACTGCCAAGAGACTACTACAAAATCTAAGCATGAAAAAAATAAGCATATACAGTACAATAAAGCCATGGTCACCACTGTCAATCCTGCTTCCCAGGTTCTATGAACAGTGATATGATTCATTATAAGATCAATAAACAGATGCAAAGAGAGCTGATCATTAGTGAAGACCCCCAAGAGTGTGAGCAGAAGAACAATATGGAAGCCCTGTTAGAAATAAATGGGAAGCAATAAAAATGGGAAAAATAAGCAGGTGGAGACACAATATGCTCTGTCTTGTTCATATTCTTGAGATGATGAAAAAGAGAAGATGAAACACTACTGTCCTGAGGCATTCTATCATGGCTAGCCATGAATTGTCATCAAGAATAATAGACCCAAATATCATTGGTTTAACAGTGACACTGAAACCTGGAATGATTTTTTGCTAATAGCACAGATGTCAAGAGAAAGATAAGTATACAACTAGGCATAAATGTCTTATAATCCATTGCATTTTTATGTAAACTAGTGCTTGACTGATCTATGGCCCAGTAAAAAACCACATGCTATACTGGGTGTTATTTTTATGTACATCCCATGCAAAACCAGGCCAGAAATAGACACAGTCTAGTCCAGGCAGATGCCAGGAATCGACACTGCCACAAAAGCATAAAAAATAAAAATAATAACCTTTCAGTCTTCCTGATCAAAGATAAAAAAACAATTCCAGAACATTATTTTCATTTATGTCCTCTATCTCTTACCATTTTTTTCTCCATTAACCTTTTGCACATTTATTTCAAATCTCTTGGGGGAGGATCTTACAAACATAACACTTTCTTCAAAGTATTCGTCATTTTCAAAGCATTAATCAACTGCAAAGCACTAAACACTAAACAAGGTTTAATCTATTCTTTCCCATGAGCAAAGTGGACTAAACTTCTATCTGACTTTGAAAAATCTGATTATTCAGAGAGATTTTTTTCTACCTTTCAAGCACCAGGTTTAAGAACAAGATCATGCACATCACACTGAAATGTAACTATCTAAAGCGAGGAGGGAGCTTTTAAAAACTTTACCCGGAGCATGTGCTTTAATCCCTACTGTTAGTGCTTTTAAAAAATATCTGTTTCATTCTGGGTAACAATATCTCCATTATCTTTCCCAAAAGCTCCATGTCATTTATTAAGATAAATGATTCGAAACCAATGAAACCAATAAATTTTGTTATCTAATCCTTATATAACCAAGAATCAGTAGATTTCTAGATGTTCATCAATAAACTCCCAGCTAAGATTCAGAAATACTTTACCACCAATACTTGCTAGAGGGGATGATTTACAGTTACCAACATTGTACTACATAAAACATACCTGCACTATCCTGTCTTTTTCCTTCTCTTTTGTGCAGGGGTCAGCTGGAATCCCTCGCCTGGCTTCTTTAACTGTAGTCTTTCACTCTCCGTTTTAAACACATCTTACCTGCAGATGTAAATTCCTGTGGGTGTAGTAATAATGATATAAGGAGTGATTCAAGGACCTTTTCAGACAGACACACCCATCTACTGTAAAATTCACTATAGAGCCTCGACTATGAACTTGTGTTAGCTCACTGCAAGTAAAAGAAGAGATCTTTGTCATTATACATTCAAGAATACACATTTCTATCAAATTGCAAACATTCCATGAGAGAAGTTTGGATTTTCTTTCACTGCATACAGCAGAGAAAGTTCTTGGCCAAAACAAATCTTTTTACTGAGTGAAATGGGTAAGCAAGGGAAGCAGAAAGAAATGACAAAATAGAATAGGATCTTTTCATACAGGGATATACTCAAGGAAAGCAATTTATAAGTTAGACGCCTTTCAGGCACCCAGGAATAAAAACATATATACACAATAAATGTATATATTGGTAGAATTCCAATTCATATAACCAGTGTTCAAAGAAAAGAACTACAGATACGATCAAATAAAATAGGGGGAGGGTAACACACAACCATTACACTGCTACTTCATGCATATTATATAGCTTAATAACACACATTCTTTAGGACAGGAACTAGATATAGCTATAGATACACCTATAGGTATAAGGATAAACAATACCTCCCATACTGAGGTTTGCATATGTATGGCTTTTACCGATATCACTATTGATAAGAGAAATTACTGGAGAGATGAGCACACTATTTCCAGAAAATAAAAATAACAAGCTTTAATCAACTTGATGTCTTCCAGCTGAACTTGAACTAACTTCCACATTCATTAACCAGCATGGAGCTTTATGGGAATTGGTCCAAATAGCAATCAATAAGGGAAGTAGAAATCCAACAGTTTCTAAAAGCATCAAATTGCAGAACTGGACTAATCAGCTAATGTCTATTATGAACATCATAATGAGCACTAGCTTCAAAATGGTGAGTCCAAAGGGATGGGGCTTGTGATGGAATGTAATTTGGATTCCAAGAAGTGAGGCATAGATGGCAATGCCATGAGCATCTTCTTGCCTGCCTTAAACCTCCTATTATGCTGCTGATTATAGAACTAGAACAATTGGATTCACAAAACACACTAAGAGTCCTAATGTGATTTGTTTGATTTTAGTTCATCATGTTGCATGAATCTTTAGTTAAACAAACGATAGTTCAGTACATATACATGTGAACCAGCTACCAATCTGTTAAGATTTTAATTCTTAAAATGAAAAACAAGATATACACCTTAGATATTTGAAAAAGAAGGAAAAAAAATCACAAAATCAGTTTGTGTCCTTAGGCATATAAAATCTGAAGGATTATCTGGGGATTTTCTCCTTCTTGGGTGTGTCAAGAATGCTTGATAAATGGGTAGAGATCCTGGGTGTGCCTTCTTTTGTACTGCTTGCTCAGACTCCAATTACTCATATGTTGATGCCAACTTTTTCTCTGTGGAATCTTGGCTCAACAAATCACCTTGCAGACAACAGCTCTCAGCATGCCGAAAGAAGATTAGCAGAAACTAGCAAAAGACAAAATGGTGAGGACAACATCCCAAAAAAGCATTACATTAAAAAATAATTCCACAAAAGAATAAATCCAAATAGTCTAGTCAAATACCAGGAGCAAAAACATTTTCTTTTTCTCTTTCTAAATTGTCATACAGAATACCGAACTATAACAAGGAAAGAACAACTAGACAGACCATTTAAATATAGAACTATACCTGTGATTGATCACTGAACATCTCTCATTCATTCTACCATATCATGCATCTATATGAATCGGCTAAAAACCAGTCTATCACCACTTTGAGCCCACTTGAGCTAAAGTGTTATAATGTCCAGCCAGCAAATAAGAAATGGCGAGAGTTGTAATACTATAATCTACCTTAAGATCACTGAGGTTCAGGGTTACATGCAACAGACAAAAGTCTTAAGTTGCCACCAAATGGTTATTTTTAATGTACTAGAAGAGGAAGATTATTAACTATATGAATATCAATAGTATTAACTGTACATACTTATTTTTATTTATAACAGAATATAACAGAATAACAATTGGAACGGATCTTGGAGGACTTCTAGTCCAACTCCCTGTTCAAGTGGGAGATTCTGCTTTAGACAAATGACTGTCCAATCTCTTCTTAAAAACCTCCAGTGATGGAACACCACAACTTTTGAAGGCAAACTGTTCCACTAATTAATTCTTCTTACTGTCAGGAAAGAGCAACCTTAGTCTCCAATTCTTCTTTTATTACA
>NW_024097465.1:0-11205 GCF_016545835.1 Crotalus tigris
GCAGTGTGTGGTCTTGGCTGTTTCTTCCCTTTAACTGCCAGTGGAGGTATGAACTGATTGGGTGGGAGCTTGGCTGTGTTCTGATTGGGTGGAGGTGTGTTCTGATTGGTTAGGGGCTTGGCTGTGCTCTGATTGGCTGGGGGGTTGGCTGTGCTCTGATTGGCTGGGGGAGTGTTCTGTTTGTTTGTGCTCAGGTTAGTCTGAGTTGCAGAGGGGTTTAAGATTTTGGGGTTAGGGAGTCGTTTGTCAATAAGGGCAGGTTTCCAAATGGCTGGTAGGCGGGAGGTATCATCTCGCTTGTTCATGCTGTGTGGGCGTTTTTCTATCTCGATGGCTTCTCTGATTATTCTGTTATTAAAATGTTCACTTTTGGCAATGGTTCTGGTATTTTTAAAGTCAATTTCGTGTCCTGTGTCTTTAAGGTGTTGGACCAGGGAAGATGTTGGTTCCTCTTTTTTGACTGAGTTCTTATGTTCTTCAATGCGTGCACTTATTCTTCTGTTGGTTTGTCCGATGTATGTGGTGGGACAAGTGGTGCATGGGATTTCGTATACTCCTTGATTTTCTAATTCAATTTTATATATATATATATATATATATATATAGACACACACACACACACACAGACACACACACACATATACACACTAAAAATAAAATTGGGAATATCCATACTATTAAAACAATGATCACCAAGAGAATGCTTTAAGAGAATAAAATTATATACACACAAAGGTAAAAAAAAGGATATATGCAGTGTTATCTTCATTTTAGATGTCAAAAGGGTCTCTCTCTCCCTCCCTCTCTATCTGCCCTTGGTCTGCCACTCCTCTTCCCCCACTCTCTCTCTCTCCCTCTCTCTCTCTTTCTCTCTCTCTCTCTCTTTCTCCCCCCCTCCCTCCTATCTGCTGATCACCTGGCAAGCTTCAAGCTGTTGTCCAACAACCTCCGGGGTAGGCAACCTCGCCTATTTTATGACTCATGGACTTCAACTGCCAGAATTCCTGAGTCAGCCTAGCTGGGCTAGCTAGCTCTCTCCTGCCCTTCCTGCTTCCTGCTTCTTTCAGAGACGCAGCAAAGGGAGGAGCTCCGCCCAGAAAGGTTTTCAGCTCCTCGGAGAACACTGTGAGTGCACTCTCTTTTACACATACACACACACAGACACACACACACACAAAACACACACACACACCCAGACACACACACACAGAGAGAGAGAGAGAGAGAAAAGCAGGGAAGTGCAATTGCCTCTCTCTGTCTCTGTCTCTCTCTGCAAAGGCAGAGGAGGTTGGGAGCCACAGGGGAAGGCTCAAAGCCGCAGGTTGCCGACCTGTGGGTTAGGGTTAGGTCTCCGTGAATTCGGACTGCAAAATGGACATCACCAATGAACCCGGGGCGTAGGGGTATGCTTAGGAGGGCACTGACCTTTTCTCCCTGCGTTATCTATATTTCCTTGTAAAATACGTGGGTAAATCCCATTGGGGAAAAATCCACATAGGGTTAGGGTTAGGTCTCCATGAATTCAGACTGCAAAATGGACATCGCCAATGAACCCAGGGCACAGGGGTATGCTTAGGAGGGTACAGACTTTTTCTCCCTGCGTTATATTTAATTCCTTATAAAATACGTGGGAAAATCCCCTTGGGGAAAAACCCACATATGGTTAGGGTTAGGTCTACATGAATTCAGACTGCATAATGGACATTGCCAATGAATTCGGGGAGCAGGAGTATGCTTAGGAGGGCGCTGACCTTTTCGCCCTGCGTTATCTATATTGCCTTGTAAAATACATGGGAAAATCCCTTTTGGAAAAACCCACTTAGGGTTAGGGTTAGGTCTCCATGAATTCAGACTGCATAATGGACATCACCAATGAATTTGGGGCACATGGGTATGCTTAGGAGGGGACTGACCTTTTCTCCCTGCGTTATCTATATATTCTGGTAAAATACATTGGAAAATCCCATTGGGGAAAAATCCACTTAGGGTGAGGGTTAGGTCTCCGTGAATTCGGACAGCAAAATGGACATCATCAGTGAACCCGGGGCGTAGGGGTATACTTAGGAGGGTACAGACCTTTTCTGCCTGCCTTATCTATATTTCCTTGTAAAATACGTGGGAAAATCCCCTTGGGGAAAAACCGAAATAGGGTTAGGGTTACGTCTGCATGAATTCAGACTCCATAATGGACATTGCCAATGAATTCGGGGCGCAGGGGTATGCTTAGGAGGGCACTGACCTTTTCTCCCTGCGTTATCTATATTTTCTCGTAAAATACATTGGAAAATCCCTTTGGGGAAAAAACGACTTAGGGTTAGGGTTAGGTCTCCGTGAATTCGAACAGCAAAATGGACATCAGCAATGAACCTGGGGCGTAGGGGTATGCTTAGGAGGGCACTGACCTTTTCTCCCTGCATTATCTATATTTCCTTGTAAAATACGTGGGAAAATCCCCTTGGGGAAAAACCCACATAGAGTTAGGGTTAGGTCTGCATGAATTCAGACTGCAAAATGGACATGGCCAATGAATTTGGGGCGCAGGGGTATGCTTAGGAGGGTGCAGACTTTTTCTCCCTGCGTTATCTATATTTCCTTATAAAATAGGTGGGATAATCCCCTTGGGGAAAAACCCACATAGGGTTAGGGTTAGGTCTGCATGAATTCAGACTGCATAATGGACATCGCCAATGAATTCTGGGCGCAGGGGTATGGTTAGGAGGGCACTGACTTTTTCTCCCCGCTTTATCTATGTTTCTTTGTAAAATACATGGGAAAATCCCCTTGGGGAAAAACCACGTAGGGTTACGGTTAGTTCCCCATGATTTCAGACTGCATAATGAACATCGCCAATGAATTCGGGGTGCAGGGGTATGCTTAGGAGGGCACTGACCTTTTCTCCCTGCGTTATCTATATTTCCTTGAAAAATACATGGGAAAATCCTCTTGGGGAAAAACCAACATAGGGTTAGGGTTAGGTCTCCAAGAATTCAGACTGCATAATGGACATCGACAATGAATTCGGGGTGCAGGGGTATGCTTAGGAGGGTACAGACTTTTTCTCCCTGCGTTATCTTTAATTCCTTATAAAATATGTGGGAAAATCCCCTTGGGGAAAAACCCACATAAGGTTAGGGTTAGGTCTACATGAATTCAGACTGCATAATGGACATTGCCAATGAATTCGGGGCGCAGGGGTATGCTTAGGAGGGCACTGACCTTTTTTCCCTGCTTTATCTATATTTTCTGGTACAATATATTGAAAAATCCCATTGGAGAAACAACCACTTAGGATTAGGTCTCCATGAATTCAGACTGCAAAATGGACATCGCCAATGAATTCGGGGAGCAGGGGTATGCTTAGGAGGGCACTGACCTTTTCGCCCTGCGTTATCTATATTTTCTGGTAAAATACATTGGAAAATCCCATTGGGGGAAAAACCACTTAGGGTTAGGGTTAGGTCTCCGTGAACTCAGACTACAAAATAGACATCGCCAATGAACCCGGGGGACAGGGGTATGAGTAGGAGGGTACAGACCTTTTCTCCCTGCATTATCTATATTTCCTTGAAAAATACATGGGAAAATCCCCTTGTGGAAAAAGCAACTTAGGGTTAGGGTTAGGTCTGCATGAATTCAGACTGCTTAATGGACATCACCAATTAATTTAGAGCGCATGGGTATGCTTAGGAGGGCACTGACCTTTTCTCCCTCCGTTATCTATATTTTCTCGTAAAATACGTGGGAAAATCACCTTGGGGAAAAACCCACATAGGGTTAGGCTTAGGTCTGCATGAATTCAGACTGCATAATGGACATTGCCAATGAACCCGGGGCGCAGGGGTATGCTTAAGAGGGCACTGACCTTTCCTCCCTGCGTTATCTATATTTCCTTATAAAATACATGGGATAATCCCCTTGGGGAAAAACCCACATAGGGTTAGGCTTAGGTCTGCATGAATTCAGACTGCATAATGGACATTGCCAATGAATTCGGGTCGCAGGGGTATGGTTAGGACGGCACTAACCTTTTCTCCTTGCGTTATCTATATTTCCTTGTAAAATACGTGGGAAAATCACCTTGGGGGAAAAACCCACATAGGGTTAGGGTTAGGTCTGCATGAATTCTGACTCCATAATGCACATCGCCAATGAACCCGGGGCGCAGGGGTATGCTTAGGAGGGCACTGACCTTTTCTCCCTATGTTATCTATATTTCCTTGTAAAATATGTGGGAAAATCCCATTTGGGAAAATCCCATTTAGGGTTAGGTCTCCATGAATTTGGACCGTGAAATGGACATCGCCAATTAACTTGGGCTGCAGTGGTATGCTTAGGAGCGCACTGGCTTTTTCTCCTCGCGTTATCTATATTTCCTTGTAAAATACACGGGAAAATCCCCTTGGGGAAAAACCCACTTAAGTTGAGGTGTCCGTGAATTCGGACTGCAAAATGGACATCAACAATGAACCCGGGGCGTAGGGGTATGCTTAGGTGGGCACTGACCTTTCCTCCCTGCGTTATCTATATTTCTTTGTAAAATACGTGGGAAAATCCCCTTGGGGAAAAACCACATAGGGTTATGGTTAGGTCTCCATGAATTCAGACTGCATTATGGACATCGCCAATGAATTCGGGGCGCAGGGGTATGGTTAGGAGGGCACTGACCTTTTCTCCCTACATTATCTATATTTTCTGGTAAAATACATTGGAAAGGTCCATTGGGGAAAAAGCAACTTAGGGTTAGGGTTAGGTCTGCATGAATTCAGACTGCATAATGGACATCACCAATGAACCCAGGGCGCAGGGGTATGCTTAGGAGGGTACAGACCTTTTCTCCCTGCGTTATCTATATTTCCTTGTAAAATACATGGGAAAATCCCCTTGGGGAAAAACCCACATAGGGTTAGGGTTAGGTCTCCATGAATTCAGACTGCATAATGGACATCGCCAATGAATTCGGGGAGCAAAGGTATGCTTAGGAGGGCACTGACCTTTTCTCCCTGCGTTATCTATAGTTTCTGGTAAAATACATTGGAACATCCATTTGGGGAAAAAACAACTTAGGGTTAGGGTTAGGTCTCCGAGAATTCAGACAGCAAAATGGACATCACCAATGAACCCGGGGCGTAGGGGTATGCTTAGGAGGGTACCGACTTTTTCTGCCTGCGTTATCTATATTGCCTTCTAAAATACATTGGAAAATCCCATTGGGGAAAAATCCACTTAGGGTTAGGGTTAGGTCTCCGTAAATTCGGACAGCAAAATGGACATCACCAATGAACCCGGGGCGCAGGGGTATGCTTAGGAGGGCACTGACCTTTTTTCCCTGCTTTATCTATATTTTCTGGTAAAATATATTGAAAAATCCCATTGGAGAAACAACCACTGAGGATTAGGTCTCCATGAATTCAGACTGCAAAATGGACATCGCCAATGAATTCGGGGAGCAGGGGTATGCTTAGGAGGGCACTGACCTTTTTTCCCTGCGTTATCTATATTTTCTCGTAAAATACATTGGAAAATTCCATTGGGGAAAAACCCACTTAGGGTTAGGGTTAGGTCTCCATAAATTCAGACTGCAAAATGGACATCGCCAATGAACCCAGGGCGCAGGGGTATGCTTAGGAGGGTACAGCCTTTTTCTCCCTGCGTTATCTTTAATTCCTTATAAAATACGTGGGAAAATCCCCTTGGGGAAAAACCCACATAAGGTTAGAGTTAGGTCTCCATAAATTCAGACAGCAAAATGGACATCATCAGTGAACCCGGGGCGTAGGGGTATACTTAGGAGGGTACAGACCTTTTCTGCCTGCCTTATCTATATTTCCTTGTAAAATACGTGGGAAAATCCCCTTGGGGAAAAACCGAAATAGGGTTAGGGTTACGTCTGCATGAATTCAGACTCCATAATGGACATTGCCAATGAATTCGGGGCGCAGGGGTATGCTTAGGAGGGCACTGACCTTTTCTCCCTGCGTTATCTATATTTTCTCGTAAAATACATTGGAAAATCCCTTTGGGGAAAAAACGACTTAGGGTTAGGGTTAGGTCTCCGTGAATTCGAACAGCAAAATGGACATCAGCAATGAACCTGGGGCGTAGGGGTATGCTTAGGAGGGCACTGACCTTTTCTCCCTGCATTATCTATATTTCCTTGTAAAATACGTGGGAAAATCCCCTTGGGGAAAAACCCACATAGAGTTAGGGTTAGGTCTGCATGAATTCAGACTGCAAAATGGACATGGCCAATGAATTTGGGGCGCAGGGGTATGCTTAGGAGGGTGCAGACTTTTTCTCCCTGCGTTATCTATATTTCCTTATAAAATAGGTGGGATAATCCCCTTGGGGAAAAACCCACATAGGGTTAGGGTTAGGTCTGCATGAATTCAGACTGCATAATGGACATCGCCAATGAATTCTGGGCGCAGGGGTATGGTTAGGAGGGCACTGACTTTTTCTCCCCGCTTTATCTATGTTTCTTTGTAAAATACATGGGAAAATCCCCTTGGGGAAAAACCACGTAGGGTTACGGTTAGTTCCCCATGATTTCAGACTGCATAATGAACATCGCCAATGAATTCGGGGTGCAGGGGTATGCTTAGGAGGGCACTGACCTTTTCTCCCTGCGTTATCTATATTTCCTTGAAAAATACATGGGAAAATCCTCTTGGGGAAAAACCAACATAGGGTTAGGGTTAGGTCTCCAAGAATTCAGACTGCATAATGAATTCGGGGTGCAGGGGTATGCTTAGGAGGGTACAGACTTTTTCTCCCTGCGTTATCTTTAATTCCTTATAAAATATGTTGGAAAATCCCCTTGGGGAAAAACCCACATAAGATTAGGGTTAGGTCTACATGAATTCAGACTGCATAATGGACATTGCCAATGAATTCGGGGCGCAGGGGTATGCTTAGGGGGGCACTGACCTTTTCTCCCTGGGTTATCTATATTTTCTAGTAAAATACATTGGAAAATCCCATTGGGGAAACAACAACTTAGGGTTAGGTCTCCATGAATTCAGACTGCAAAATGGACATCGCCAATGAATTCGGGGAGCAGGGGTATGCTTAGGAGGGCACTGACCTTTTCTCCCTGCGTTATCTATATTTTCTGGTAAAATACATTGGAAAATCCCATTGGGGGAAAAACCACTTAGGGTTAGGGTTAGGTCTCCGTGAATTCAGACTACAAAATAGACATCGCCAATGAACCCAGGGCGCAGGGGTATGCGTAGCAGGGTACAGACCTTTTCTCCCTGCATTATCTATATTTCCTTGAAAAATACATGGGAAAATCCCCTTGTGGAAAAAGCAACTTAGGGTTAGGGTTAGGTCTGCATGAATTCAGACTGCTTAATGGACATCACCAATTAATTTAGAGCGCATGGGTATGCTTAGGAGGGCACTGACCTTTTCTCCCTCCGTTATCTATATTTTCTCGTAAAATACATTGGAAAATTCCATTGGGGAAAAACCCACTTAGGGTTAGGGTTAGGTCTCCGTGAACTCGGACTGCAAAATGGACATCGTCAATGAACCCGGGGCGCAGGGGTATGCTTAAGAGGGCACTGACCTTTCCTCCCTGCGTTATCTATATTTCCTTATAAAATACATGGGATAATCCCCTTGGGGAAAAACCCACATAGGGTTAGGCTTAGGTCTGCATGAATTCAGACTGCATAATGGACATTGCCAATGAATTCGGGTCGCAGGGGTATGGTTAGGACGGCACTAACCTTTTCTCCTTGCGTTATCTATATTTCCTTGTAAAATACGTGGGAAAATCACCTTGGGGAAAAACCCACATAGGGTTAGGGTTAGGTCTGCATGAATTCTGACTCCATAATGCACATCGCCAATGAACCCGGGGCGCAGGGGTATGCTTAGGAGGGCACTGACCTTTTCTCCCTATGTTATCTATATTTCCTTGTAAAATATGTGGGAAAATCCCATTTGGGAAAATCCCATTTAGGGTTAGGTCTCCATGAATTTGGACCGTGAAATGGACATCGCCAATTAACTTGGGCTGCAGGGGTATGCTTAGGAGCGCACTGGCTTTTTCTCCTCGCGTTATCTATATTTCCTTGTAAAATACACGGGAAAATCCCCTTGGGGAAAAACCCACTTAAGTTGAGGTGTCCGTGAATTCGGACTGCAAAATGGACATGAACAATGAACCCGGGGCGTAGGGGTATGCTTAGGTGGGCACTGACCTTTCCTCCCTGCGTTATCTATATTTCCTTGTAAAATACGTGGGAAAATCCCCTTGGGGAAAAACCACATAGGGTTATGGTTAGGTCTCCATGAATTCAGACTGCATTATGGACATCGCCAATGAATTCAGGGCGCAGGGGTATGGTTAGGAGGGCACTGACCTTTTCTCCCTACATTATCTATATTTTCTGGTAAAATACATTGGAAAGTTCCATTGGGGAAAAAGCAACTTAGGGTTAGGGTTAGGTCTGCATGAATTCAGACTGCATAATGGACATCACCAATGAACCCAGGGCGCAGGGGTATGCTTAGGAGGGTACAGACCTTTTCTCCCTGCGTTATCTATATTTCCTTGTAAAATACATGGGAAAATCCCCTTGGGGAAAAACCCACATAGGGTTAGGGTTAGGTCTCCATGAATTCAGACTGCATAATGGACATCGCCAATGAATTCGGGGAGCAGGGGTCTGCTTAGGAGGGCACTGACCTTTTCTCCCTGCGTTATCTATAGTTTCTGGTAAAATACATTGGAACATCCATTTGGGGAAAAAACAACTTAGGGTTAGAGTTAGGTCTCCGAGAATTCAGACAGCAAAATGGACATCACCAATGAACCCGGGGCGTAGGGGTATGCTTAGGAGGGTACCGACTTTTTCTGCCTGCGTTATCTATATTGCCTTCTAAAATACATTGGAAAATCCCATTGGGGAAAAATCCACTTAGGGTTAGGGTTAGGTCTCCGTAAATTCGGACAGCAAAATGGACATCACCAATGAACCCGGGGCGCAGGGGTATGCTTAGGAGGGCACTGACCTTTTTTCCCTGCTTTATCTATATTTTCTGGTAAAATATATTGAAAAATCCCA
Source organism: Crotalus tigris (assembly GCF_016545835.1). Lineage (NCBI taxonomy): Eukaryota > Metazoa > Chordata > Lepidosauria > Squamata > Viperidae > Crotalus > Crotalus tigris. The sequence continues at coordinate 9,081 of NW_024097465.1, forward strand.
TTGGAGAAACAACCACTTAGGATTAGGTCTCCATGAATTCAGACTGCAAAATGGACATCGCCAATGAATTCGGGGAGCAGGGGTATGCTTAGGAGGGCACTGACCTTTTCGCCCTGCATTATCTATATTTTCTGGTAAAATACATTGGAAAATCCCATTGGGGGAAAAACCACTTAGGATTAGGGTTAGGTCTCCGTGAATTCAGACTACAAAATAGACATCGCCAATGAACCCGGGGCGCAGGGGTATGCTTAGGAGGGCACTGACCTTTTCTCCCTGCGTTATCTATATTTCCTTGAAAAATACATGGGAAAATCCTCTTGGGGAAAAACCAACATAGGGTTAGGGTTAGGTCTCCATGAATTCAGACTGCATAATGGACATCGACAATGAATTCGGGGTGCAGGGGTATGCTTAGGAGGGTACAGACTTTTTCTCCCTGCGTTATCTTTAATTCCTTATAAAATATGTGGGAAAATCCCCTTGGGGAAAAACCCACATAAGGTTAGGGTTAGGTCTACATGAATTCAGACTGCATAATGGACATTGCCAATGAATTCGGGGCGCAGGGGTATGCTTAGGAGGGCACTGACCTTTTTTCCCTGCTTTATCTATATTTTCTGGTAAAATATATTGAAAAATCCCATTGGAGAAACAACCACTTAGGATTAGGTCTCCATGAATTCAGACTGCAAAATGGACATCGCCAATGAATTCGGGGAGCAGGGGTATACTTAGGATGGCACTGACCTTTTCGCCCTGCATTATCTATATTTTCTGGTAAAATACATTGGAAAATCCCATTGGGGGAAAAACCACTTAGGGTTAGGGTTAGGTCTCCGTGAATTCAGACTACAAAATAGACATCGCCAATGAACCCAGGGCGCAGGGGTATGCGTAGCAGGGTACAGACCTTTTCTCCCTGCATTATCTATATTTCCTTGAAAAATACATGGGAAAATCCCCTTGTGGAAAAAGCAACTTAGGGTTAGGGTTAGGTCTGCATGAATTCAGACTGCTTAATGGACATCACCAATTAATTTAGAGCGCATGGGTATGCTTAGGAGGGCACTGACCTTTTCTCCCTCCGTTATCTATATTTTCTCGTAAAATACATTGGAAAATTCCATTGGGGAAAAACCCACTTAGGGTTAGGCTTAGGTCTGCATGAATTCAGACTGCATAATGGACATTGCCAATGAATTCGGGTCGCAGGGGTATGGTTAGGACGGCACTAACCTTTTCTCCTTGCGTTATCTATATTTCCTTGTAAAATACGTGGGAAAATCACCTTGGGGGAAAAACCCACATAGGGTTAGGGTTAGGTCTGCATGAATTCTGACTCCATAATGCACATCGCCAATGAACCCGGGGCGCAGGGGTATGCTTAGGAGGGCACTGACCTTTTCTCCCTATGTTATCTATATTTCCTTGTAAAATATGTGGGAAAATCCCATTTGGGAAAATCCCATTTAGGGTTAGGTCTCCATGAATTTGGACCGTGAAATGGACATCGCCAATTAACTTGGGCTGCAGGGGTATGCTTAGGAGCGCACTGGCTTTTTCTCCTCGCGTTATCTATATTTCCTTGTAAAATACACGGGAAAATCCCCTTGGGGAAAAACCCACTTAAGTTGAGGTGTCCGTGAATTCGGACTGCAAAATGGACATCAACAATGAACCCGGGGCGTAGGGGTATGCTTAGGTGGGCACTGACCTTTCCTCCCTGCGTTATCTATATTTCTTTGTAAAATACGTGGGAAAATCCCCTTGGGGAAAAACCACATAGGGTTATGGTTAGGTCTCCATGAATTCAGACTGCATTATGGACATCGCCAATGAATTCGGGGCGCAGGGGTATAGTTAGGAGGGCACTGACCTTTTCTCCCTACATTATCTATATTTTCTGGTAAAATACATTGGAAAGTTCCATTGGGGAAAAAGCAACTTAGGGTTAGGGTTAGGTCTGCATGAATTCAGACTGCATAATGGATATCACCAATGAACCCAGGGCGCAGGGGTATGCTTAGGAGGGTACAGACCTTTTCTCCCTGCGTTATCTATATTTCCTTGAAAAATACATGGGAAAATCCCCTTGGGGAAAAACCCACATAGGGTTAGGGTT
>NW_024097466.1:0-17777 GCF_016545835.1 Crotalus tigris
ACATAGATAGCGCAGGCTAGAAAAGTCAGTACCCTCTTAACCATACCCAAGCATTCCGATTTCATTAGCCACATCCATTTTTCTCTATGAGTTCATGGTGACCTATCCCTAACCCTAATTGGAATTTTCCTCCAATGGGATTTTCCCATGTGTTTTACCAGGAAACATAGATAGGGCAGGCTAAAAAAGTCACTATCCTCCTAACCATTCCCAAGCACTCTGAGTTCATTAGCAATGTCCATTTTTCTCTGTGAGTTCATGGTGACCTAACCCTAACCCTAATTGGAATTTTCCTCCAATGGGATTTTCCCATGTATTTTCCCAGGAAACATAGATAGGGCAGGCCAGAAAGGTCAGTACCCTCCTAACCATACCCACGCACTGCAAATTTGTTGGCGATGTCCATATTTCTCTATGAGGTCATGGTGACCTAACCCTAAGTGGAATTTTCCTCCAATGGGATTTTCCCATGCATTTTCCCAGGAAACATACACTTAGGGTTAGGGTTAGGTCACCATGAACTCATAGAGAACAATGGAGATCACCAATGAATTCCGAATGCTTGTGTATGGTTAGGAAGGTAGTGACCTTTCTGGCCTGCCCTATCTATGTTTCCTTGGAAAATACATGGGAAAATCCCATTAGAGGAAAATTCCACTTAGGGTTAGGGTTAGGTCATAGAGAAAAGTGGACATCGCTAATGAACTCAGAGTGCTTGGGTATGGTTTGAAGGGTATTGACCATTCTGGCCTGCCCTATCTATGTTTCCTGGGAAAATACATGGGAAAATCCCATTGGAGGAAAATTCCACTTAGGGTTAGGGTTAGGTCACCATGAACTCATAGAGAAAAATGGACATCGCTAATGAACTCAGAATGCTTGGAAATGGTTAGGAGGATACTGACTTTTCTAGCCTGCCCTATCTATGTTTCCTGGTAAAATAAATGGGAAAATCCCATTGGAGGAAAATTCCACTTAGGGTTAGGTTTAGGTCACCATGAATTCATAGAGAAAAACGGACATCGCTAATGAATTCCGCGTGCTTGGGAATGGTTAGGAGGGTGCTGACTTTTCCAGAATGCGCTATCTATGTTTACTGGTAAAATACATGATAAAATCCCATTGGAGGAAAATTCCACTTAGGGTTAGGGTTAGGTCACCATGAACTCATAGAGAAAAATGGACATCGCTAATGAACTCGGAATGCTTGGGAATGGTTAGGAGGGTATTGACCATTCTGGCCTGCCCTATCTATGTTTCCTGGGAAAATACATGGGAAAATCCCATTGGAGGAAAATTCCACTTAGGGTTAGGGTTAGGTCATAGAGAAAAATGGACATCGCCAACGAACTCGAAGTGCTTGGGTATGGTTAGGAGGGTACTGACCTTTCTGGCCTGCACTATATATGTTTCCTCGTAAAATACATGGGAAAATCCCATTAGAGGAAAATTGCACTTAGGGTTAGGGGTAGGTCACCATGAACTCATAGAGAAAAATGGACATTGCCAACGAACTTGGAGTGCTTCGGTACGGTTAGGAGGGTACTGATTTTTCTGGCCTGCCCTATCTAGGTTTCCTGGGAAAATACATGGGAAAATCCCATTGGAGGAAAATTCCACATAGGGTTAGGGTTAGGTCACCATGAACTCATAGAGAAAAATGGACATCGCCAATGAATTCCGAGTGCTTGGGTATGTTGAGGAAGGCACTGATTTTTCTAGCATGCCCTATCTATGTTTCCTGGGAAAATACATGGAAAATCCCATTGGAGGAAAATTCCACTTAGGGTTAGGGTTAGGTCACCATGAACTCATAGAGAAAAATGGACGTCGCTTATGAACTCCGCGTGCTTGGGAATGCTTAGGATGATAGTGACTTTTTTAGCCTGCCCTATCTATGTTTCCTGGTAAAACACATGGGAAAATCCCATTGGAGGAAAATTCCAATTAGGGTTAGGGATAGGTCACCATGAACTCATAGAGAAAAATGGATGTCGCTAATGAAATCGGAATGCTTGGGTGTGGTTAAGAAGGTACTGACTTTTCTAGCCTGCCCTATCTATGTTTCCTGGTAAAATAAATGGGAAAATCCCTTTGGAGGAAAATTCCACTTAGGGTTAGGGTTAGGTCACCATGAATTCATAGAGAAAAACGGACATCGCTAATGAATTCTGCGTGCTTGGGAATGGTTAGGAGGGTACTGACTTTTCCAGAATGCGCTATCTATGTTTACTGGTAAAATACATGATAAAATCCCATTGGAGGAATATTCCACTTAGGGTTAGGGTTAGGTCACCATGAACTCATAGAGAAAAATGGACATCGCTAATGAACTCGGAATGCTTGGGAATGGTTAGGAGGGTACTGACCATTCTGGCCTGCCCTATCTATGTTTCCTGGGAAAATACATGGGAAAATCCCATTGGAGGAAAATTCCACTTAGGGTTAGGTCACTATGAACTCATAGAGAAAAATGGACATCGCTAATGAACTCTGAGTGCTTGGGTATTGTTAGGAAGGCACAGACTTTTCTAGCCTGCCCTATCTATGTTTCCTGGTAAAATAAATGGGAAAATCCCATTGGAGGAACATTCCACCTAGGGTTAGGTCACCATGAACTCATAGAGAAAAATGGACACCGCCAACAAATTCACAGTGCTTGGGTATAGTTAGGAGGGTACTGAATTTTCTGGGCTGCCCTATCGATGTTTCCTGGGAACATACATGGGAAAATCCCATTGGAGGAAAATTCCACTTAGGGTTAGGGTTAGGTCACCATGAACTCATAGAGAAAAATGGACATCGCTAATGAACACGGAGTGCTTGGGTATTGTTAGGAAGCCTCTGACTTTTATAGCCTGCCCTATCTATGTTTCCTGGTAAAATAAATGGGAAAATCCCATTAGAGGAAAATTCCACTTAGGGTTAGGGTTAGGTCATAGAGAAAAGTGGACATCGCTAATGAACTCAGAGTGCTTGGGTATGGTTTGGAGGGTATTGACCTTTCTGGCCTGCCCTATCTATGTTTCCTGGGAAAATACATGGGAAAATCCCATTGGAGGAAAATTCCACTTAGGGTTAGGTCACCATGAACTCATAGAGAAAAATGGACATCGCTAATGAACCCGAAGTGCTTGGGTATTGTTAGGAAGGCACAGACTTTTCTAGCCTGCCCTATCCATGTTTCCTGGTAAAATAAATGGGAAAATCCCATCGGAGGAACATTCCACCTAGGGTTAGGTCACCATGAACTCATAGAGAAAAATGGACACCGCCAACAAATTCACAGTACTTGGGTATGGTTAGGAGGGTACTGACTTTTCTAGCCTGCCCTATCTATGTTCCCTGGGAAAATGCATGGAAAAATTCCAATGGAGGAAAATTCCACTTAGGGTTAGGCTTAAGTCACCGTGAACTCATAGAGAAAAATGGACATCGCCAACAAATTCACAGTGCTTGGGTATTGTTGGGAAGGCACTGACTTTTTTAGAATGCTCTATCTATGTTTCCTGCTAAAATAAATGGGAAAATCCCATTGGAGGGAAATTCCACTTAGGGTTAGGGTTAGGTCACCATGAACTCATAGAGAAAAATGGAGATCGCCAATGAATTCCGAATGCTTGGGTGTGGTTAGGAAGGCACTGACTTTTCTAGCCTGCCCTATCTATGTTTCCTGGTAAAATAAATGGGAAAATCCCATTGTAGAAAAATTCCACTTAGGGTTAGGTCACCATGAACTCATAGAGAAAAATGGACCTCGCTAATGAACTCGGAATGCTTGGGAATGGTTAGGAGGATACTGAGTTTTTTAGCCTGCCCTTTCTATGTTTCCTGGTAAAACACATGGGAAAATCCCATTGCAGGCAAATTCCACTTAGGGTTAGGGTTAGGTCACCATGAACTCATAGAGAAAAATGGAGATCGCCAATGAATTCCGAATGCTTGGGTATGGTTAGGAAAGCACTGACTTTTCTAGCCTGCCCTATCTATGTTTCCTGGTAAAATAAATGGCAAAATCCCATTGGAGAAAAATTCCACTTAGAGTTAGGGTTAGGTCACCATGAACTCATAGAGAAAAATGGACATCGCTAATGAACTCAGAATGCTTGGGAATGGTTAGGAGGATACTGACTTTTTTAGCCTGCCCTATCTATGTTTCCTGTTAAAATATATGGGAAAATCCCATTGGAGGAAAATTCCACTTAGGTCAGTACCCTCCTAACCATACCTAAGGACTCCAAATTTGTTGGCGATGTCCATTTTTCTCTATGAGTTCATGGTGACCTAACCCTAACCCTAAGTGGAATTTTCCTCCAATGGGATTTTCCCATGTGTTTTACTAGGAAACATAGTTAGGGCAGCCTAGAAAAGTCAGTACCCTCCTAACCATTCCCAAGCATTCTGAGTTCATTAGCGATGTCCATTTTTCTCTATGAGTTCATGGTGACCTAACCCTAACCCTAAGTGGAATTTCCCTCCAATGGGATTTTCCCATTTATTTTTCCAGGAAACAGAGATAGAGCATTCTAAAAAAGTCAGTGCCTTCCCAACAATACCCAAGAACTGTGAATTTGTTGGCGATGTCCATTTTTCTCTATGAGTTCACTGTGACTTAACCCTAACCCTAAGTGGAATTTTCCTCCATTGGAATTTTCCCATGCATTTTCCCAGGGAACATAGATAGGGCAGGCTAGAAAAGTCAGTACCCTCCTAACCATACCCAAGCACTGTGAATTTGTTGGCGGTGTCCATTTTTCTCTATGAGTTCATGGTGACCTAACCCTAAATGGAATGTTCCTCCAATGGGATTTTCCCATTTATTTTACCAGGAAACATGGATAGGGCAGCCTAGAAAAGTCAGTACCCTCCTAACCATTCCCAAGCATTCCGAGTTCATTAGCGATGTCCATTTTTCTCTATGAGTTCATGGTGACCTAACCCTAACCCTAAGTGGAATTTTCCTCCAATGGGATTTTCCCATTTTTTTCCCACGAAACATACATAGAGCATTCTAGAAAAGTCAGTACCCTCCTAACCATACCCAAGCATTCGGAATTCATTGGTGATGTCCATTTTTCTCTATGAGTTCATGGTGACCTAACCCTAATTGGAACTTTCCTCCAATGGGATTTTCCCATGTGTTTTCCCAGGAAACATAGATAGGGCAGGCTAAAAGAGTTACTATCCTCCTAAACATTCCCAAGAACTCCGAGTTCATTGGCCATTTCCATTTTTCTCTATGAGTTCATGGTGACCTAACCCTAACCCTAAGTGGAATTTTCCTCCAATGGGATTTCCCCATTTTTTTCCCAGGAAACATAGATAGGGCAGGCCAGAAAGGTCACTACCCTCCTAACCATACCAAAGCATTCGGAATTCATTGGTGATCTCCATTTTTCTCTATGAGTTCATGGTGACCTAACCCTAACCCTAAGTGAATGCGCTATGTATGCTTCCTGGGAAAATGCATGCGAAAATCCCATTGGAGGAAAATTCCACCTAGGGTTAGGTCACCATGAACTCATAGAGAAAAATGGACACCGCCAACAAATTCACAGTGCTTGGGTATGGTTAGGAGGGTACTGACTTTTCTAGCCTGCCCTATCTATGTTCCCTGGGAAAATGCATGGGAAAATTCCAATGGAGGAAAATTCCACTTAGGGTTAGGGTTAGGTCACCATGAACTCATAGAGAAAAATGGACATCGCTAATGAACTCGGAATGCTTGGGAATGGTTAGGAGGATACTGAGTTTTTTAGCCTGCCCTTTCTATGTTTCCTGATAAAACACATGGGAAAATCCCATTGCAGGCAAATAACACTTAGGGTTAGGGTTAGGTCACCATGAACTCATAGAGAAAAATGGAGATCGCCAATGAATTCCAAATGCTTGGGTATGGTTAGGAAAGCACTGACTTTTCTAACCTGCCCTATCTATGTTTCCTGGTAAAATAAAGGGCAAAATCCCATTGGAGAAAAATTCCACTTAGAGTTAGGGTTAGGTCACCATGAACTCATAGAGAAAAATGGACATCGCTAATGAACTCAGAATGCTTGGGAATGGTTAGGAGGATACTGACTTTTTTAGCCTGCCCTATCTATGTTTCCTGTTAAAATATATGGGAAAATCCCATTGGAGGAAAATTCCACTTAGGTCAGTACCCTCCTAACCATACCTAAGGACTCCAAATTTGTTGGCGATGTCCATTTTTCTCTATGAGTTCATGGTGACCTAACCCTAACCCTAAGTGGAATTTTCCTCCAATGGGATTTTCCCATGTGTTTTACCAGGAAACATAGTTAGGGCAGCCTAGAAAAGTCAGTACCCTCCTAACCATTCCCAAGCATTCCGAGTTCATTAGCGATGTCCATTTTTCTCTATGAGTTCATGGTGACCTAACCCTAACCCTAAGTGGAATTTTACTCCAATGGGATTTTCCCATGCATTTTCCCAGGAAACATACATAGAGCATTCTAGAAAAGTCAGTACCCTCCTAACCATACCCAAGCATTCGGAATTCATTGGTGATGTCCATTTTTCTCTATGAGTTCATGGTGACCTAACCCTAATTGGAATTTTCCTCCAATGGGATTTTCCCATGTGTTTTCCCAGGAAACATAGATAGGGCAGGCTAAAAGAGTTACTATCCTCCTAAACATTCCCAAGAACTCCGAGTTCATTGGCCATTTCCATTTTTCTCTATGAGTTCATGGTGACCGAACCCTAACCCTAAATGGAATTTTCCTCCAATGGGATTTCCCCATTTTTTTCCCAGGAAACATAGATAGGGCAGGCCAGAAAGGTCACTACCCTCCTAACCATACCAAAGCATTCGGAATTCATTGGTGATCTCCATTTTTCTCTGTGAGTTCATGGTGACCTAACCCTAACCCTAAGTGAATGCGCTATGTATGCTTCCTGGGAAAATGCATGCGAAAATCCCATTGGAGGAAAATTGCACTTAGGGTTAGGTCACCATGAACTCATAGAGAAAAATGGATATCGCCTACGAAGTCAGAGTTCTTGGGTATGGTTAGGAAGGCACTGACTTTTCTAGCCTGCCCTCTCTATGTTTCCTGGTAAAAAGAAGGGAAAATCCCATTGGAGAAAAATTCCACTTAGGGTTAGGGTTAGGTCACCATGAACTCATAGAGAAAAATGGACATCGCTAATGAACTCAGAGTGCTTGGGAATGTTTAGGAGGATAGTGACTTTTTTAGCCTGCCCTATCTATGTTCCCTGGGAAAACACATGGGAATATCCCATTGGAGGAATATTCCACTTAGGGTTAGGGTTAGGTCACCATGAACTCATAGAGAAAAATGGACATTGCTAATGAACTCGGAGTGCTTGGGAATGTTTAGGAGGATAGTGACTTTTATATCCTGCCCTATCTATGTTTCCTGGTAAAACACATGGGAAAATCCCATTGGAAGAAAATTCCTATTAGGGTTAGGGATAGGTCACCATGAACTCATAGAGAAAAATGGATGTCACTAATGAAATTGGAATGCTTGGGTGTGGTTAAGAGGGTACTGACTTTTCTAGCCTGCCCTATCTATGTTTCCTGGTAAAATAAATGGGAAAATCCCATTGGAGGAAAATTCCACTTAGGGTTAGGGTTAGGTCACCATGAATTCATAGAGAAAAATGGACATCACTAATGAACTCGGAATGCTTGGGAATGGTTAGGAGGGTACTGACCATTCTGGCCTGCCCTATCTATGTTTCCTGGGAAAATATATGGGAAAATCCCATTGGAGGAAAATTCCACTTAGGGTTAGGGTTAGGTCACCATGAACTCATAGAGAAAAATGGACATCGCCAAGGAACTCGGAGTGCTTGGGAATGGTTAGGAAGGCACTGACTTTTCTAGCCTGCCCCATCTCTGTCTCCTGGTAAAATAAATGGGAAAATCCCATTGGAGAAAAATTCCACTTAGGGTTAGGGTTAGGTCACCATGAAATCATAGAGAAAAATGGACATCACCAATGAATTCCGAGTGCTTGGGTATGGTTAGGAAAGTACTGACTTTTCTAGAATGCGCTATGTATGTTTCCTAGGAAAATGTATGGCAAAGTCCCATTGGAGGAAAATTCCAGTTAGGGTTACGGTTAGGTTACCATGAACTCATAGAGAAAAATGGACATCATGAACAAATTCACAGTGCTTGGGTATGGTTAGCAGGGTACTGACTTTTCTAGAATGCGGTATCTATGTTTAATGGTAAAATACATGAGAAAATCCCATTGGAGGAAAACTCCACTTAGGGTTAGGGTTAGGTCACCATGAACTCATAGAGAAAAATGGACATCGCTAATGAACTCAGAATGCTTGGGAACGGTTAGGAGGATACTGACTTTTTTAGCCTGCCCTATCTATGTTTCCTGGTAAAATACATGGGAAAATCCCATTGGTGGAAAATTCCACTTAGGTTAGAAAGGTCAGTACCCTCCTAACCATACCCAAGCACTCCAAATTTGTTGGCGATGTCCATTTTTCTCTATGAGTTCATGGTGACCTAACCCTAACCTTAATTGGAATTTTCCTCCAATGGGATTTTCCAATGTATTTTCCCAGGAAACATAGATAGGGCAGGCCAGAAAGGTCAGTACCCTCCTAACCATACCCAAGCACTGCAAATTTGTTGGCGATGTCCATTTTTCTCTATGAGTTCATGGTGACCTAACCCTAACCTTAATTGGAATTTTCCTCCAATGGGATTTTCCCATGTGTTTTACCAGGAAACATAGATAGGGCAGCCTAGAAAAGTCAGTACCCTCCTAACCATTCCCAAGCATTCCGAGTTCATTAGCGATGTCCATTTTTCTCTATGAGTTCATGGTGACCTAACCCTAACCCTAAGTGGAATTTTCCTCCAATGGGATTTTCCCATGCATTTTCCCAGGAAACATACATAGAGCATTCTAGAAAAGTCAGTACCCTCCTAACCATACCCAAGCATTCGGAATTCATTGGTGATCTCCATTTTTCTCTATGAGTTCATGGTGACCTAACCCTAACCCTAAGTGGAATTTTCCTCCAATGGGATTTTCCAATGCGTTTTCCCAGGAAACATACATAGCGCATTCTAGAAAAGTCAGTGCCTTCCTAACCATACCCAAGCACTGTGAATTCATTGGTGATGTCCATTTTTCTCTATGAGTTCATGGTGACCTAACCCTAACCCTAATTGGAATTTTCCTCCAATGGGATTTTCCCATGTGTTTTCCCCGGAAACATACATAGGGCAGGCTAAAAAAGTCACTATCCTCCTAAATATTCCCAAGCACTCCGAGTTCATTGGCGATTTCCATTTTTTTTCTATGAGTTCATGGTGACCTAACCCTAACCCTAAGTGGAATTTTCCTCCAATGGGATTTTCCCATGTATTTTCCAAGGAAACATAGATAGGGCAGGCCAGAAAGGTCACTACGCTCCTAACCATACACAAGCATTCGGAATTCATTTGTGATCTCCATTGTTCTCTATGAGTTCATGGTGACCTAACCCTAACCCTAAGTGTATGTTTCCTGGGAAAATGCATGGGAAAATCCCATTGGAGGAAAATTCCACTTAGGGTTAGGGTTAGGTTACCATGAACTCATAGAGAAAAATGGAGATCGCCAACAAATTTGCAGTGGTTGGGTATGGTTAGGAAGGCACTGACTTTTCTAGCCTGCCCTATCTATGTTTCCTGGTAAAATAAATGGGAAAATCCCATTGGAGAAAAATTCCACTTAGTGTTAGGGTTAGGTCACCATGACCTCATAGAGAAAAATGGACATCGCCAACAAATTTGCAGTGCTTGGGTATGGTTAGGAGGGTACTGACCTTTCTGGCCTGCCCTATTTATGTTTCCTGGTAAAAAGATGGGAAAATCCCATTGGAGAAAAATTCCACTTAGGGTTAGGTCACCATGAACTCATAGAGAAAAATGGACATCGCTAATGAACTCAGAGTGCTTGGGAATGTTTAGGAGGATAGTGACTTTTATATCCTGCCCTATCTATGTTTCCTGGTAAAACACATGGGAAAATCCCATTGGAGGAAAATTCCTATTAGGGTTAGGGATAGGTCACCATGAACTCATAGAGAAAAATGGATGTCGCTAATGAAATCGGAATGCTTGGGTGTGGTTAAGAGGGTACTGACTTTTCTAGCCTGCCCTATCTATGTTTCCTGGTAAAATAAATGGGAAAATCCCATTGGAGGAAAATTCCACTTAGGGTTAGGGTTAGGTCACCATGAATTCATAGAGAAAATCGGACATCGCTAATGAATTCCGCGTGCTTGGGAATGGTTAGGAGGGTACTGACTTTTCCAGAATGCGCTATCTATGTTTACTGGTAAAATACATGATAAAATCCCATTGGAGGAAAATTCCACTTAGGGTTAGGGTTAGGTCACCATGAACTCATAGAGAAAAATGGACATCGCTAATGAACTCGGAATGCTTGGGAATGGTTAGGAGGATACTGACCATTCTGGCCTGCCCCATCCCTGTTTCCTGGTAAAATAAATGGGAAAATCCCATTGGAGAAAAATTCCACTTAGGGTTAGGGTTAGGTCACCATGAAATCATAGAGAAAAATGGACATCACCAATGAATTCCGAGTGCTTGGGTATGGTTAGGAAAGTACTGACTTTTCTAGAATGCGCTATGTATGTTTCCTAGGAAAATGCATGGCAAAATCCCATTGGAGGAAAATTCCAGTTAGGGTTACGGTTAGGTTACCATGAACTCATAGAGAAAAATGGACATCACGAACAAATTCACAGTGCTTGGGTATGGTTAGCAGGGTACTGACTTTTCTAGAATGCGGTATCTATGTTTAATGGTAAAATACATGAGAAAATCCCATTGGAGGAAAACTCCACTTAGGGTTAGGGTTAGGTCACCATGAACTCATAGAGAAAAATGGACATCGCTAATGAACTCAGAATGCTTGGGAACGGTTAGGAGGATACTGACTTTTTTAGCCTGCCCTATCAATGTTTCCTGGTAAAATATATGGGAAAATCCCATTGGAGGAAAATTCCACTTAGGTTAGAAAGGTCAGTACCCTCCTAACCATACCCAAACACTCCAAATTTGTTGGCGATGTCCATTTTTCTCTATGAGTTCATGGTGACCTAACCCTAACCTTAATTGGAATTTTCCTCCAATGGGATTTTCCAATGTATTTTCCCAGGAAACATAGATAGGGCAGGCCAGAAAGGTCAGTACCCTCCTAACCATACCCAAGCACTGCAAATTTGTTGGCGATGTCCATTTTTCTCTATGAGTTCATGGTGACCTAACCCTAACCCTAAGTGGAATTTTCCTCCAATGGGATTTTCCCATGTGTTTTACCAGGAAACATAGATAGGGCAGCCTAGAAAAGTCAGTACCCTCCTAACCATTCCCAAGCATTCCGAGTTCATTAGCGATGTCCATTTTTCTCTATGAGTTCATGGTGACCTAACCCTAACCCTAAGTGGAATTTTCCTCCAATGGGATTTTCCCATGCATTTTCCCAGGAAACATACATAGAGCATTCTAGAACAGTCAGTACCCTCCTAACCATACCCAAGCATTCGGAATTCATTGGTGATGTCCATTTTTCTCTATGAGTTCATGGTGACCTAACCCTAACCCTAAGTGGAATTTTCCTCCAATGGGATTTTCCCATGCATTTTCCCAGGAAACATACATAGCGCATTCTAGAAAAATCAGTGCCTTCCTAACCATACCCAAGCACTGAGAATTGATTGGTGATGTCCATTTTTCTCTATGAGTTCATGGTGACCTAACCTAACCCTAATTGGAATTTTCCTCCATGGCATTTTCCCATGTGTTTTCCCAGGAAACATAGATAGGGCAGGCCAGAAAGGTCAGTACCCTCCTAACCATACCCAAGCACTGCAAATTTGTTGGCGATGTCCATTTTTCTCTATGAGTTCATGGTGACCTAACCCTAACCCTAAGTGGAATTTTCCTCCAATGGGATTTTCCCATGTGTTTTACCAGGAAACATAGATAGGGCAGCCTAGAAAAGTCAGTACCCTCCTAACCATTCCCAACCATTCCGAGTTCATTAGCGATGTCCATTTTTCTCTATGAGTTCATGGTGACCTAACCCTAACCCTAAGTGGAATTTTCCTCCAATGGGATTTTCCCATGCATTTTCCCAGGAAACATACATAGAGCATTCTAGAAAAGTCAGTACCCTCCTAACCATACCCAAGCATTCGGAATTCATTGGTGATGTCCATTTTTCTCTATGAGTTCATGGTGACCTAACCCTAACCCTAAGTGGAATTTTCCTCCAATGGGATTTTCCCATGCATTTTCCCAGGAAACATACATAGCGCATTCTAGAAAAGTCAGTGCCTTCCTAACCATACCCAAGCACTGTGAATTCATTGGTGATGTCCATTTTTCTCTATGAGTTCATGGTGACCTAACCCTAACCCTAAGTGGAATTTTCCTCCAATGGGATTTTCCCATGCATTTTCCCAGGAAACATACATAGCGCATTCTAGAAAAGTCAGTGCCTTCCTAACCATACCCAAGCACTGTGAATTCATTGGTGATGTCCATTTTTCTCTATGAGTTCATGGTGACCTAACCCTAACCCTAATTGGAATTTTCCTCCAATGGGATTTTCCCATGTGTTTTCCCCGGAAACATACATAGGGCAGGCTAAAAAAGTCACTATCCTCCTAAACATTCCCAAGCACTCCGAGTTCATTGGCGATTTCCATTTTTCTCTATGAGTTCATGGTGACCTAACCCTAACCCTAAGTGGAATTTTCCTCCAATGGGATTTTCCCAGGAAACATAGATAGGGCAGACCAGAAAAGTCAGTACCCTCCTAAACATTCCCCAGCATTCCGAGTTCATTAGTGATGTCCATTTTTCTCTATGAGTTCATGGTGACCTAACCCTAACCCTAAGTGGAATTTTCCTCCAATGGGATTTTCCCATGTATTTTCCAAGGAAACATAGATAGGGCAGGCCAGAAAGGTCACTACCCTCCTAACCATACACAAGCATTCGGAATTCATTTGTGATCTCCATTGTTCTCTATGAGTTCATGGTGACCTAACCCTAACCCTAAGTGTATGTTTCCTGGGAAAATGCATGGGAAAATCCCATTGGAGGAAAATTCCACTTAGGGTTAGGGTTAGGTTACCATGAACTCATAGAGAAAAATGGAGATCGCCAACAAATTTGCAGTGGTTGGGTATGGTTAGGAAGGCACTGACTTTTCTAGCCTGCCCTATCTATGTTTCCTGGTAAAATAAATGGGAAAATCCCATTGGAGAAAAATTCCACTTAGTGTTAGGGTTAGGTCACCATGACCTCATAGAGAAAAATGGACATCGCCAACAAATTTGCAGTGCTTGGGTATGGTTAGGAGGGTACTGGCCTTTCTGGCCTGCCCTATCTATGTTTCTTGGTAAAAAGATGGGAAAATCCCATTGGAGAAAAATTCCACTTAGGGTTAGGGTTAGGTCACAATGAAGTCATAGAGAAAAATGGACATCGCTAATGAACTCAGAGTGCTTGGGAATGTTTAGGAGGATAGTGACTTTTATATCCTGCCCTATCTATGTTTCCTGGTAAAACACATGGGAAAATCCCATTGGAGGAAAATTCCTATTAGGGTTAGGGATAGGTCACCATGAACTCATAGAGAAAAATGGATGTCGCTAATGAAATCGGAATGCTTGGGTGTGGTTAAGAGGGTACTGACTTTTCTAGCCTGCCCTATCTATGTTTCCTGGTAAAATAAATGGGAAAATCCCATTGGAGGAAAATTCCACTTAGGGTTAGGGTTAGGTCACCATGAATTCATAGAGAAAAACGGACATCGCTAATGAATTCCGCGTGCTTGGGAATGGTTAGGAGGGTACTGACTT
The DNA here is from genome assembly GCF_016545835.1 of Crotalus tigris. Classification (NCBI taxonomy): domain Eukaryota; kingdom Metazoa; phylum Chordata; class Lepidosauria; order Squamata; family Viperidae; genus Crotalus; species Crotalus tigris. The sequence goes on from NW_024097466.1 coordinate 13,912, forward strand.
TTCCAGAATGCGCTATCTATGTTTACTGGTAAAATACATGATAAAATCCCATTGGAGGAAAATTCAACTTAGGGTTAGGGTTAGGTCACCATGAACTCATAGAGAAAAATGGACATCGCTAATGAACTCGGAATGCTTGGGAATGGTTAGGAGGGTACTGACCATTCTGGCCTACCCCATCCCTGTTTTCTGGTAAAATAAATGGGAAAATCCCATTGGAGAAAAATTCCACTTAGGGTTAGGGTTAGGTCACCATGAAATCATAGAGAAAAATGGACATCACCAATGAATTCCGAGTGCTTGGGTATGGTTAGGAAAGTACTGACTTTTCTAGAATGCACTATGTATGTTTCCTAGGAAAATGCATGGCAAAATCCCATTGGAGGAAAATTCCAGTTAGGGTTATGGTTAGGTTACCATGAACTCATAGAGAAAAATGGACATCACGAACAAATTCACAGTGCTTGGGTATGGTTAGCAGGGTACTGACTTTTCTAGAATGCGGTATCTATGTTTAATGGTAAAATACATGAGAAAATCCCATTGGAGGAAAACTCCACTTAGGGTTAGGGTTAGGTCACCATGAACTCATAGAGAAAAATGGACATCGCTAATGAACTCAGAATGCTTGGGAACGGTTAGGAGGATACTGACTTTTTTAGCCTGCCCTATCTATGTTTCCTGGTAAAATACATGGGAAAATCCCATTGGTGGAAAATTCCACTTAGGTTAGAAAGGTCAGTACCCTCCTAACCATACCCAAGCACTCCAAATTTGTTGGCGATGTCCATTTTTCTCTATGAGTTCATGGTGACCTAACCCTAACCTTAATTGGAATTTTCCTCCAATGGGATTTTCCAATGTATTTTCCCAGGAAACATAGATAGGGCAGGCCAGAAAGGTCAGTACCCTCCTAACCATACCCAAGCACTGCAAATTTGTTGGCGATGTCCATTTTTCTCTATGAGTTCATGGTGACCTAACCCTAAGTGGAATTTTCCTCCAATGGGATTTTCCCATGTATTTTACCAGGAAACATAGATAGGGCAGCCTAGAAAAGTCAGTACCCTCCTAACCATTCCCAAGCATTCCGAGTTCATTAGCGATGTCCATTTTTCTCTATGAGTTCATGGTGACCTAACCCTAACCCTAAGTGGAATTTTCCTCCAATGGGATTTTCCCATGCATTTTCCCAGGAAACATACATAGAGCATTCTAGAAAAGTCAGTACCCTCCTAACCATACCCAAGCATTCGGAATTCATTGGTGATGTCCATTTTTCTCTATGAGTTCATGGTGACCTAACCCTAACCCTAAGTGGAATTTTCCTCCAATGGGATTTTCCCATGCATTTTCCCAGGAAACATACATAGCGCATTCTAGAAAAGTCAGTGCCTTCCTAACCATACCCAAGCACTGAGAATTGATTGGTGATGTCCATTTTTCTCTATGAGTTCATGGTGACCTAACCTAACCCTAATTGGAATTTTCCTCCATGGCATTTTCCCATGTGTTTTCCCAGGAAACATAGATAGGGCAGGCCAGAAAGGTCAGTACCCTCCTAACCATACCCAAGCACTGCAAATTTGTTGGCGATGTCCATTTTTCTCTATGAGTTCATGGTGACCTAACCCTAACCCTAAGTGGAATTTTCCTCCAATGGGATTTTCCCATGTGTTTTACCAGGAAACATAGATAGGGCAGCCTAGAAAAGTCAGTACCCTCCTAACCATTCCCAAGCATTCCGAGTTCATTAGCGATGTCCATTTTTCTCTATGAGTTCATGGTGACCTAACCCTAACCCTAAGTGGAATTTTCCTCCAATGGGATTTTCCCATGCATTTTCCCAGGAAACATACATAGAGCATTCTAGAAAAGTCAGTACCCTCCTAACCATACCCAAGCATTCGGAATTCATTGGTGATCTCCATTTTTCTCTATGAGTTCATGGTGACCTAACCCTAACCCTAAGTGGAATTTTCCTCCAATGGGATTTTCCCATGCATTTTCCCAGGAAACATACATAGCGCATTCTAGAAAAGTCAGTGCCTTCCTAACCATACCCAAGCACTGTGAATTCATTGGTGATGTCCATTTTTCTCTATGAGTTCATGGTGACCTAACCCTAACCCTAAGTGGAATTTTCCTCCAATGGGATTTCCCATGCATTTTCCCAGGAAACATACATAGCGCATTCTAGAAAAGTCAGTGCCTTCCTAACCATACCCAAGCACTGTGAATTCATTGGTGATGTCCATTTTTCTCTATGAGTTCATGGTGACCTAACCCTAACCCTAAGTGGAATTTTCCTCCAATGGGATTTTCCCATGCATTTTCCCAGGAAACATACATAGCACATTCTAGAAAAGTCAGTGCCTTCCTAACCATACCCAAGCACTGAGAATTCATTGGTGATGTCCATTTTTCTCTATGAGTTCATGGTGACCTAACCCTAACCCTAAGTGGAATTTTCCTCCAATGGGATTTTCCCATGCATTTTCCCAGGAAACATACATAGCGCATTCTAGAAAAGTCAGTGCCTTCCTAACCACACCCAAGCACTGAGAATTCATTGGTGATGTCCATTTTTCTCTATGAGTTCATGGTGACCTAACCTAACCCTAATTGGAATTTTCCTCCATGGCATTTTCCCATGTGTTTTCCCAGGAAACATAGATAGGGCAGGCCAGAAAGGTCAGTACCCTCCTAACCATACCCAAGCACTGCAAATTTGTTGGCGATGTCCATTTTTCTCTATGAGTTCATGGTGACCTAACCCTAACCTTAATTGGAATTTTCCTCCAATGGGATTTTCCCATGTGTTTTACCAGGAAACATAGATAGGGCAGCCTAGAAAAGTCAGTACCCTCCTAACCATTCCCAAGCATTCCGAGTTCATTAGCGATGTCCATTTTTCTCTATGAGTTCATGGTGATCTAACCCTAACCCTAAGTGGAATTTTCCTCCAATGGGATTTTCCCATGCATTTTCCCAGGAAACATACATAGAGCATTCTAGAAAAGTCAGTACCCTCCTAACCAGACCCAAGCATTCGGAATTCATTGGTGATCTCCATTTTTCTCTATGAGTTCATGGTGACCTAACCCTAACCCTAAGTGGAATTTTCCTCCAATGGGATTTTCCAATGCGTTTTCCCAGGAAACATACATAGCGCATTCTAGAAAAGTCAGTGCCTTCCTAACCATACCCAAGCACTGTGAATTCATTGGTGATGTCCATTTTTCTCTATGAGTTCATGGTGACCTAACCCTAACCTTAATTGGAATTTTCCTCCAATGGGATTTTCCAATGTATTTTCCCAGGAAACATAGATAGGGCAGCCTAGAAAAGTCAGTACCCTCCTAACCATTCCCAAGCATTCCGAGTTCATTAGCGATGTTCATTTTTCTCTATGAGTTCATGGTGACCTAACCCTAACCCTAAGTGGAATTTTCCTCCAATGGGATTTTCCCATGCATTTTCCCAGGAAACATACATAGAGCATTCTACAAAAGTCAGTACCCTCCTAACCATACCGAAGCACTGTGAATTCATTGGTGATGTCCATTTTTCTCTATGAGTTCATGGTGACCTAACCCTAACCCTAAGTGGAATTTTCCTCCAATGGGATTTTCCCATGCATTTTCCCAGGAAACATACATAGAGCATTCTACAAAAGTCAGTACCTTCCTAACTATACCAAAGCACTGTGAATTTGTTGGCGGTGTCCATTTTTCTCTATGAGTTCATGGTGACCTAACCCTAGGTGGAATGTTCCTCCAATGGGATTTTCCCATTTATTTTACCAGGAAACATAGATAGGGCAGGCTAGAAAAGTCTGTGCCTTCCTAATAATACCCAAGCAC